>NC_064921.1:187559207-187862238 GCF_023897955.1 Schistocerca gregaria
TGACTCGTCACCTCAAAACATACAACCGATTTGCTGCATTGGTCCAAGCTGGAGAAAGTGTGTAACACTGAATCTTTTACACTGTACTGTAGGTTAGTTATAGTTACATGATGCTCTTTTGGGCATAAAAACGGCAGGGGAACGGCGGGTAGTATGGGCAAGCGAGTAGTATGGGCCAGTTGGTATTTCAGCTATTCTCTACTAGGTAACAGCAGTGTAATCTTTGCTGCTAGCGCCAGTACGCCATTTGCAGAGAGTTAGATTCCCAGTGTCGTATCGTCTGTGAGTGCTTATATTCTATTTGTGCTCCTGCGAGTTGTTGCCTCGAATACTTTTTCACATCACTCTGCATCATTACAGGTAAGAACATGCTTAAAAACAAGAGCTGTCATTTAGTTTGCTCTATTAATATAAGAGAGTGACAATTGCATTTCGTTAGCTCTAACAATGTTTCGCTTACTACGATGTTTTCATATCAGTGTGAGTACGATAGTACGGGTCATGCTACATTCGGGTGGTATGGGCCACGGAACTCATTTCCTTCTTGTTCTTCTTTTTTTTTAAAAAAAGGTACTGTGCCAACATTTAAGAAAAAACCTCCTCAGCCTGCTTCCCAGGCAGAATCTACAATTACTTCGGGAGAGACCACCACGTCCTCCAATGCACTATACTCAAGTGAACATTTTGATTTTGCACGTGTTTCAAAAGAGGTGTCGCATTTGCCCTTGTGCAATAAAAAGTGGTTGAAATGTCGGAGAAGAAAGGCAGAAGCAAAATATTGACATCAATCCAATAAAAAATATATGCTGACTGACCAGAAAGTATCAGAAAAGCAACAGGAAAAATCACAACCGAAAAAGAGATAAATGAAACTTTCAAAACAAGAACAAACGAGGATCAATAAGAAAAGAAAAATGAACAAATCAAAATTTTTGGTAATACCAGTCCTATACCAAGCATTTCTTAAGACGTTACAGATGTAAAATGTATTAAGCATGGAGAAAGTTAGGAGGAAAACTGGATCCAGTGCAACAAGTGTGAAGGCTGGGCACATGAGCTCTGTGCGGACATTGACGACTTACTTCTTTATTTTTGTGGTCTCTGGAAGCTAAACAAATCGTAGGGTAAATGAGCTATAATATGTAATACACTGTGTATAGTATGGAAAAATAAAACGTCTATTCAAAACAATGTTTTTAATTGATAAACATAATCATATTGGTGTGGCCCATACTACCTGCCAATTTTTAAAATTCCCAAAATGCAAGGTTAATTCTATTTACATTTTCTGTTATGTTCATAAGCTGTTAATTATATTTTTATTACTTAGAGGAATGAATAATCATCTTGGGGTTGAAGCTCTTTCCTTCCATGTTTGCTTTAACAATATGTATGTTTCTGGATAGGGTCCGCCTTTAGCAAAACACAGGTTTGTTTTTTAAACCAAACATGTTTCACTGCAGTTGCAACATCTTCAGTGGGCTTTTATTTTCCATCTGTTAAAGATAAAGAGTGTTCTTTGTTGTTTGTATACATGTAGCTATTAGTTTTTAAATCGTAATTACAGATATTTGAAAAAAAAAATTACGAATTCATTCCTTTTTACCACATGGTGTGGTTTTTCTGATGTGTAGTTTCTACAGTAACTGTTTTGTTGCACAGTTTGGCATCTGCAACCACTTGTACCTTAAAGCAGACAAATTGTTTGAGCCAAAATTACAATTTGAAAACTTGTTATTTCTATGCCTGAAATTATTTAATTCTGTGTGTGTGTCTATTTACATAATGTTTCACTTGCATTTTCCTTTTAATCATCTTCATCACCGTAAAACACTATACACTGAGTTGCCACTGTCACTGTAACCGTTTCACTGCTTTACAAGCTGTAAAAACAAACATGGCGGGCAGTGCAACAATTGAAGGTGTTCCTGGCGGTTGTTCTGAATCTTTCAGAGGAGTCTGTGATTTTTTTTTCCTTCTCTCTCTCTCTCTCTCTCTCTCTCTCTCTCACACACACACACACACACACACACACACACACACACACACACACACACACACACACACGGGAAAAAAACAAACACCTCTGAAAGATTCAGCTGGTAAAGCAGTGAAACAGTTACAGTGACAGTGGCAACTCAGTGTATAGTGTTTGACAGTGATGAAGCTGATTAAATGGAAAATGTAAGTGAAACATCATGTAAGTAGACACACACATAGAATTAAATAATTTCACGCATAGAAATAACAAGTTTTCAGATCGTAATTTTGGCTCAAACAATTTGTCTACTTTAAGGTACAAGTGGTTGCAGATGGCAAACTGTGCAACAAAACAGTTACTGTAGAAACACAACACATCAGAAAAACCACACCATGTGCTAAAAAGGTATGAATTCGTAATTTGTTTTTTTTTCAAATATCTGTAATTACGATTTAAAAACTAATAGCTACATATATACAAACAACAAAGACCATTTTTTATCTTTAACAGATGGAAAATGAAAGCCCACTGAAGATGCTGCAATTGCAGTGAGACATGTTCGGGTTAAAAAACAAAACTGTGTTTTGCTAAAGGTGGACCCTATCCAAAAACATACATAGAGGAAAGGAGTTGAAAATATGATTTTTCTTTCGCTAGTAACTGAGTTAAGCTAGAAATATATTTTGTGAAATTACTATGAAATTACAACCCTTAGCTGCTTACAGACGTTGGCATATGTCAACGGGGACAGATGAAAATGTGTACCCTGACCGGGACTCAAACCCGGGATCTCCTGCTTACATGGCAGAGGCTCTATCCGTCTGAGCCACTGAGGACAAAGAGTATAGTGCAACTGCAGGGATTTATCTCTGGCACGCCCCCCGCGAGACTCACATTGTCAACGTATTGTCCCGCGCTACATTTGTAGTGCCCCCGCCCATCATACTCACTACTCGCGGCGCGTTGCCGATTCCCGTAAGAGTTATATATACTGTATATACAGGGTGTTACAAAAAGGTACGGCCAAACTTTCAGGAAACATTCTTCACACACAAAGAAAGAACATATGTTATGTGAACATGAGTCCGGAAACGCTTACTTTCCATATTAGAGGTCATTTTATTACTTCAAATCACATGGAATGGAAACACACAGCAATAGAATGTACCAGCGTGACTTCAAACACTTTGTTACAGGAAATCTTCAAAATGTCCTGCGTTAGCGAAGATACATGCATCAACCCTTCGTCACATGGAATCCCTGATGCGCTGATGCAGCCCAGGAGAATGCCTATTGTATCACAGGCGTCCACAATAAGAGCACAAAGAGACTCTACATTTGGTACCGGGGTTGCGTAGACCATAGCTTTCAAATGCCCCCATAAATGAAAGTCAAGACGGTTGAGGTCAGGAGAGCGTGGAGGCCATGGAATTGGTCCGCCTCTACCAATCTATCGCTCACCGAATCTGTTGTTGAGAAGCGTACGTACACTTCGACTGAAATGTGCAGGAGCTCCATCGCGCATGAACCGCATGTTGTGTCGTACTTGTAAATGCACATGTTCTAGCAGCACAGGTAGAGTATCCTGTATGAAATCATGATAACGTGCTCTATTGAGCGTAGGTGGACGAAACTAAAATGAGCTCTAACATGGAAATACAGCGTTTCCAGACACATGTTCACATAACATCTTTTCTTTATTTGTGTGTGAGGAATGTTTCCTGAAAGTTTGGCCGTACCTTTTTGTAACACCCTATATATATATATATATATATATATATATATATATATATATATATATATATATATATATATATATATATATATATATATATATATATACCATCGGTGACCATGCAGCTCGTTAGAATGAAATTACAACCCTTAGCTGCTTACAGACGTTGACATATGTCAACGGGGACAGATGAAAATGTCTGCCCCGACCGGGACTCGAACCCGGGATCTCCTGCATCATGTGTGGATGCAGAACCAGTGCCCGAACTCTTACGGGAATCGGCAACGCGCCGCGAGTAATGAGTGTAATGGGCGGGAGCACTACGAATGTAGCGGGGGACAATACGTTGAGAATGTGAGTCTCGCGGGAGGCGTGCCAGAGATAAATACCTGTAGTCGCACTATCCTCTGTGTCCTCGGTGGCTCAGATGGATAGAGCGTCTGGCATATAGGATCCCGGGTTCGAGTCCCGTTCGGGGGACACATTTTCAACTGTCCCCGTTGACATATGTCAACGTCTGGAATCAGCTAAGGGTTGTAATTTCATTCTAACGAGCTGCATGGTCACCGATGGTATTTGTTCTTTCGGACATGTCCGAAAGAACAGATAGCATCTTCTTATATAAATATACTTAGTAATTTCCATTTTTCCTTAAATGGCCCACAATACCCGCCGGTCCCCTACCTAGCCCAAGGTCTACACAAGACGTCATTCTGTCTTTCTCTAACCGACAGAACGCCGCTTTTGGTGCGGCGTGGCCGGCAGCCGGCAGCCGGCAGTACTGACCGCAGGAAGTAGTCGTGCGCGAAGTCCGGGTGCTCGTCGAGCCAGGCCTCCATGCGCGCGTACTCCGGGTCGTAGTACTGCTGCTTGGCCGCCTCGGCGCCCGGCGGCGCCACCGCGCTGGGCGCCGTCTCCGCCGTCATCCTCGTCTCCTCGGCCGCCGTGCGCAGGTGCAGGCCTGCAACAACGCACCACACTCCCGTCAGGCGCCAGCCAACCCCAGATACTCAAGCAGGTTCAAGTGGACGCAGGTAGGAAGAGGCTCGCACAGAATATGCTAGAGTGGAGAGATGCACGAAACTGGTCTTCGTATCGAAACCCGAAACAGCAAAAACAACAATATCAACAGGAAATGAGAATCTCTGTCTCAATCAATCTACATCCACATCTACATCCATACTCCGCAAGCCACCTGACGGTGTATGGCGGAGGGTACCTTGAGTACGTCTATCGGTTCTCCCTTCTATTCCAGTCTCCTATTGTCCGTGGAAAGAAAGGTGGGAGCCTCTGTGTGGGCTCTTATCTCTCCGATTTTATCCTCATGGTCTCTTCGCGAGATATACGTAGGACGGAGCAATATACTGCTTGACTCCTCGGTGACGGTGTGTTCTGGAAACTTCAACAAAAGCCCGTACCGAGCTACTGAGCGTCTCTCCTGCAGAGTCTTCCACTGGAGTTTATCATCTCCGTAGCGCTTTCGCGATTACTAAATGATACTGTAACGAAGGCGCTGCTCTCTGTGGGATCTTCTCTATCTCTTCTATCAATCATCTCTTGGTACGGATCCCACACTGGTGAGTAGTATTCAAGCAGTGGACGAACAAGTGTACTGTAACCTACTTCCTTTGTTTCCGGATTGCATTTCCTTAGGATTCTTCCAATGAATCTCCGTCTGGCCTCTGCTTTACCGACGATCAACTTTATATGATCATTCCATTTTAAATCACTCCTAATGCGCCGGCCGCGGTGGTCTAGCGGTTCTGGGCGCTCAGTCCGGAACCGCGCGACTGCTACGATCGCAGGTTCGAATCCTGCCTCGGGCATGGATGTCTGTGATGTCCTTACGTTAGTTAGGTTTAAGTAGTTCTAAGTTCTAGGGGACTGATGATCACAGATGTTAAGTCCCATAGTGCTCAGAGCCATTTGAACCAACTCCTAATGCGTACTCCCAGATAATTTATGGAATTAACTATTTCCAGTTGCTGACCTGCTATATTGTAGCTAAATGATAAGGGATCTATCTTTCTATGTATTCGCAGCACATTACACTGGTCTATATTTTGATTCAATTGCCATTCCCTGCACCATGCGTCAATTCGTTGCAGATCCTCCTGCATTTCAGTGCAATTTTCCATTGTTACAACCTCTAGATATACCGCAGCATCATCCGCAAAAAGCCTCAGTGAACTTGCGATGTCATCCAAAAGGTCATTTATGTATATTGGGAATAGCAACGGTCCTACGACACTCCCCTGCGGCACACCTCAAATCACTCTTACTTCCAATGGCTCGCGTTACTGTAAAAGAGTGAAGGTAACTTAAGTTTACGACAAGTGTAAAAGAACCTGAAACGTAAACAATCTAGCTGGCTAAAGTCGGAGGTCCCCACCTGGACAGCATACAACTATCCGGTGTAAGCGGCCAAGCAAAAGCGACTAGAGCAATGCGAGGAACAGTGTCGCATCACAGTCTCCCACGCAAACAGCGAATCACGGCACTACACGTTCTGACGCTCTGAAACGTGGAAACGGGAAGGCACCTGTGTGTGCGTGTCAGCGCGGTGACGAGATTCGAAGCAGTACGCCGAGACGAACACCTGCAAGACAGCAATGCCGACGTCATAGGAATGTGGTCTTACGGAAATGCGTGTGAGCGACATTCTGCTGTGACGAGCACCGCACAGGAATGTTGCCTCTTAAGGAGTTAATGCGCAGTAGATTAGCGAGGAAGGATACGGCACTCGCGTCTTTGAACTTCTAGAACTAGTTTCCGAGGGAGAATGTTGTCCTATTGTTGGTGTTGTGTCTTCAGTCTCTGCACAAGTACTGCAGTCTGTATCCTTTTGAATCTGCTTAATATAATCAAGTCCCCCCAAAATTGTTACCTCCTCACTTCCCTGTCTTAGTAAATAGACGATTCCTTGATTCCACGAGACCGATCACTGAAGGGCTTACTAAATTACTGCATGAGCGCACTCAGTTGCTGCCGGCCGCTGTGGATGAGCGGTTCTAGGCACTTCAGCCCGGAACCGCGCTGCTGCTACGGTCGCAGGTTCGAATCTTGTCTCGGGCATGGATGTGTGTGATGTCCTTAGGTTAGTTAGCTTTAACTAGTTCTAAGTCTAGGGGACTGATGACCTCAGAAGTTAAGTCCATAGTGCTTAGAGCCATTTGAACTATTTGTACAGACTTGCTGAAAAACAACAACAACACAACAATTCCACCATCTACGAGATGAAATAAACAGTTAACAAATGGCTCTGAGCACTATGGGACTTAACATCTGAGGTCATCAGTCCCCTAGAACTTAGAACTACTTAAACCTAACTAACCTAAGGACATCACACGCATTCATGCCCGAGGCAGGATTCGAACCTGCGACCGTAGCGGTCCTGCTTTTCCAGACTGTAGCGCTTAGAACCGCTCTGACACCCCGGCCGGCGGTAAATAAAACAAAAGGAAACTGCCGTTCACTGAAACAACAAAAATGTCCTTGAACTTAAACAATACCAATATGCAGTATTTCTCGAATCCAAACCCTGGCACATCAGATCCTCTGCAAAAATGTTAACTAAACTCAGCCATTGGTGCCTCAAGCTACTTTGCTTTTATTGCATGTCTTCCAGGTGCCACCTTCCGAAGACAGCTAAGAAAATCTAATGTATCATCTGACATTTTCAGAACAAGTGCACCGTCTATTACTACAAGTGCCCTAATTCGAATCTCTTAAGATTTGAGATGTGTGTGTGTGTGTGTGTGTGTGTGTGTGTGTGTGTGTGTGGTTTGAGGTTTTAGGGCGCTAAACAGCGTGGTCATCAGCGCCCAAACGCATAGAAGCAGGAACTCATGCGGCGAAGGAGCGAAGACGGACAGTGAACAAGGAGAACTGCTAAAAGACACAGACCTGACGCAGTTCCACATCATCACATACAGAGGCAAAACAAGAGGAGAAGAAACGCACTAAGAAAGGAACGGAAACACAAGGAAGAGAGAACAGAAATGAAAGTGAAACAAGTAGGTAATCGTGACTGGCGGACCTCTTACCTAAAACCTGGGTGAGCCAGTCACCCAGCAGCACATTAAAATCCTCTCCCCAAAATCCGGGGCAACAGACTGGACAGGACACAAAACCGTAAGACCTTAACCACAGTCTTGCACAGTTGTCCTTGCACATAAGTGCACTGTTCCGCTATTAAGTTTCTGGCACTGTGAAGGACGAGTGACAATAAAAGAATCGCCATCAGTACTGGGAAAGGAAAGCAGTAGGGTAACAATACCAACGTAGCGGTCATACCTGAGTTCGTCTATACAAACTACGAGCGAGCATTGCCACGCCCGTAACAAGCGAGGGGAAGTCCGCCATCGCGCGCACAACACAGACTGTCACGGAACTTCCCTGCATCGTAGGCGTCTCACGCTTAATCTCCTGTCCCATCTTGATTGCGGTTTCTATGGGATAATCGATTTGCAGAATTCACGCCCACAGTTCTTCCACAACTATCTTCTAATGCATAACGGTGCATGTATCATATTGACACTCTGCTTGCGAGAAATGATACTTAACTCACGCATTATGACACGAATACTTGTTGGTTTTTCCTCCCTGATTACTAGTCGCGGTATTTCAACAACGCGTGAGCTATTCGAATTAACGACTGACAATTAATGTTTTCCAATGAACACACGCGTCATGTTAACGATATGATTTCCGATTTACTGTGATGACACTGCTTACACGTTCACACTAAGAGTGCAGCCAGTTCTTAGATGTGATCGGAACACCAGTTCGCAAGAACCAATCCTTGTTGTTCTGTTAGTGCAGAGGCCGTGTTACGTCGTAGGGCTTCAGGTTTAACCAAATATGAAAAGTTTCAGACAGTCCGTATACTCGGTTTTTCGTCAGTTTACTGCTGCCAGTTTCGAAGTTAGATTGTCCATTACTACACATTCTCTAGCTCCTAAAAATAGCCTTACCAGAGGTAGGAACTCAATGTTTTCCGTAGATGACATTTTAGCGACACAGCATTAGAGGCCACGAACTCCGCAATATCGATCAATTCCGTCACAGTGCGTGTGAGTTCCCTTCCCAAATATCATACCGCTTGAAGTACTGAACAAGGGTATTTCTCCCCTCTGGACATGATACGTTCAACTAACTTTTAAAACATTAAACAACAGTGTAACGTAGTTTCACTTTTTTTTTAATTCTCTCTCTCTCTCTCTCTCTCTCTCTCTCTCTCTGTCTGTGTGTGTGTGTGTGTGTGTGTGTGTGTGTGTGTGTGTGTGTGTGTGTGTGTGAAGTGTGGGGTAAACAGTTAAAAAAATTACGTTATTTCTCCAGTGGGCAAATAGTTGATGACGTGTGTATAACACCACAATGTCTTTACATTAGTGGGGAACTGCTGTACACACTTCATTACTCATTACACTCTGTAGTAAACATGCTGTTCCTTGCGATGGTAGAGCACAGCCGAGGATAATACGATTAGTGTCGTCTTCCGGGCTGCAATAGCAGAGGAGTGATAAAAGTACACTGTAACTGATGAATATGCCCTCTTTTATCTTCCGTGGCTGACGCGACGGCGAAACAATTTTTGAAAACAACTTCCCATGACGCATAACAGAGTCGTAGCACGGTGATAATGGAATGTGGACGCCTATTTCCGTGCCTTATATCATTCATTTCCTCCGCACTGACTCCTTTCATTTCATTTTATTCAGTTGCTTTACATCCCAGCGGCAGGGGATACCATCGTCTTCCACCAAATCAGTTCTTCTCACCCGTGTCCCTTCCATATGCTGGCCGGGAAAACCTCTGGTTGTGGTGTTCCGAAGTAATAGGACGAAATTTGAAAATTTTGTGGTGACAACTCGTGAGAAGTAGTAAATTCTAGTACAAATCCCGGACTTGCACAATTTTTTATCAGTCACTACAGACTTATTTCGTAATACGTTCCACATCCACGTATATACTAATGAAAACAGCTTACTGTCTGTGACAGATGGTACTTCATGCACCACTGTCTCTCCCACCCTTCGGCTATGAGACAAGAACACATCGGAGAGGATTATTGTCGACATTATGAGCATGTGCGTTTCAAGAAGTGTCAGACATAAAACTGCTTCCTCCCACACACCTCGTTAAATGATCAGAACGCTAGAGAGCTAGGAGACAGACGTCCTCGCACGTAGGTGAAACGATATCCGTAGTGGTGCCAGAACTAACCCCCTCCACACAATATAAAGCGGCTTACAGGGTGTAAATCTAGATGTAATACTGTTTCAGTGGACGGGGGTGGAATAGAAGCAGAGAGGAGAGTGAAATTTAGCAGCTTGCTCTGCTCCAACAGACGGTATGGGCCCGTAGCGAACAGTCCGCAAAGTAACACCTCACGCATCACAAAAACCGACGCTGCCAGCCTCCCACGCTACACAGTAGTCGGTCTTTCCGGAAAGCTGTAGCGCCGAGTTGCTAAAACTGCTCGGCCGCACGGCCGCGCAGAAATAACGCGGAAAGCGACACACCCATTTCCAGAGCGGTTCCTCGCGGTGACCGTGCAACTTTGAATACAGCGAGGCGTAAGCCGGGAATAGCGGCGCCGCACGACACGCACGGCTGGAGAGCGCGCACGTGCGTGACGGTGCGTGCAGGTAGCGTACGCAACACCGGACACGCACAAGCAGCCGGCTGAGCCGGTGGGCGTTTCTCCACCGCGGCGCCAGCAGATACATCGTACCGAATCGTTCTGGACACGCGGGAGCTGTGACGCCGCACTTTCAAAGGATGGCGGTATCAGTTTATAATTAAGTATCGCGTAAAAACGCAACAACGACGTGAGCCAGTCTAAAATTTAATACAAAAAATTATTAGCGAGCAATTACAGAAGGTAAAACTTTCATCAACATGAAAGTTATTTTTACCAGTCATCGTCTTACTGGAAATGGTATGCCTTTGCTTTCCGGACGTTTCGACTCAGAATCTCAGCCAACTTGTTGGGTGCAAGTACTGCTCTGAGATAAAGAGTAAAGCGTGAGAGGTAAAATGTCATAATAAAATGTACACCCATCCAAGCGAAAGATAAAAAGAGAATCGTGAATAAATTAAGATAAATGTGTATATGTAAAAATATTACAAGTCGGTTGTTAAAAACAGTTGAAGTTTGTTGAGTCTGAAGCTCCTTCCCGTTATTCACTCTAGCTTGTTCTGTCTTGCATTACAGACGTAGGTATGTGTAACTGACTTTATACTGTTCTGAATAATACTTGGGCATAATTATTAAAAGTGTCTACCATTAATGTAGTATCCTATAGATTCCTCGCGTATGTTTTTATGCTGTGTATTTTCTGTTCTAGCAGAAGACGCGTCAGTAAAGGTATCGTACGTTGTTCGAAAGCCAACAGTACGATCCCGCATCACATCTTGCTGTCGCAACGCATGTTTCTGTTTGAACATTTCAGTTCAAATTGAACTTGAATGCTATGTTATGAAGCCAGAATTATCTTCATATCACTATCTGAAATGGAAATTAAGTTGGCACTTTCCATGGTTAACCCGCTTATCGAACAATTGTACGTTCTGCACCACGCACGGGGTGAAACAATCAGCGATCAGCAAGAATGCTTATCTCATTTTTCCAAAGTTAAATTAGCATCAGATAGGTCATTTAGTAACTAGATGACGGTAGTTGCACCTTGCTAATGCTTTTGTCTTGTGTCCTTTGAATGAGAAACCTTTACTTAAACTCTGCATATCACTAAGCATATTTAATTAGCTCTACCACTTATATTTGCTGTTTACTGCCAGGCAAAGGATACATTACAAGAGGTTTGCACAAGAGAGGAATTCGTTGCGAGCGTATCACACCAGCACATTAGGTACTGGTATTAATAAATTACCCGTTACCACAAAGGCGGCAATTTCTGTGATAACGAAGGCTTAAAAAGCCTACCAAACTGATATTAACGAGTGATTTCTCCAAAACTTGCCCAGTTTGATTGGTCACAAAATGAAGTTCTTACTTTCGCCAGATGACGTTTTTTTTATATAAAAAAAGATAGAACCTGGAGAGAGCAGTCACCCAACACTCTTTAGCTGGACGACATTATTAACCCAGACATTCCTAGTCAGAACGGTTAGTTGGCGAGTTTGGTGCAGGATGCTGTTCAGGCTTCTCGAGATTTTGTCCCTACCATTTCTGTACAAATGATACCTCGTAGAATCTGCGCTTAATATCGACCCATTTAAAATAAACTGTCATATTCAGTAAGTGAAACCTAGACGGAAAGATTATTTGCACCTAAATAAGTTTTTTTTAACCCCTGTACAGAAAGATGTGCATTATTCTGCAGCTCTTCACTTTCGATACACTTAATGAAGAACTGAAAAATTTTAGTGTTAAATCCCAGACTTTCAAATCAGAGCTAAAACGCTTTTTCATGGCGCTACCTTTCATTTTGTTCTGGAATCACTCCCAATAGAATCTTGCACTGCAACGTATTATGCATCGTATATAGAATATTTTCTCTATTTTTTATTTTTTTTTTTAAATTCTGTTCATCAGATTTCTATGAATTACGTAGTGACGTATCACCAAGTAGCTTGGCTCTCATGGTCCCATAAAATTTGATGGACTCAGATTTTAAAAAAATATATAAAACTTATTCCGAGATCATTTAAAGAAATCACAGAGAGCTTTATATGGAATACTGGACAAAGATTTGAATTATACTAACATCAACAACACCAACAGAATAATAAAGTTGTCTCACGTAAATACCCTAATCCAGCTTACGAACAGCTCTCTTCAATTACCAACAGACTATGCAAGGGCAGACATGGTACGTGGAGTTACTTCTGGTTATACTTCTCTAATCAAACGTCAGCCCTCCCAAAAATTGTGAGACTGTCAACAAGAAAAAATTGTGTTGCTTTTACACATTCTTGATTAAGTGTGTGCATGGAATTCGTCTATACGGAAAGCATAATCTTAGTCAAACAAACCGTGTCGGCACTACACAGCAGGTTCGAGTTAAATAAATTAATCCTAACTTAGAGGGTGAATAATAATTGTTTAACTTTAAACTAATGTGGAATGTTTTAGTGAGCAATGAGCAGAAAGATGCCTGGCGTCGTCTTGACATTGTCTGGAGTACAGCGAGCAACACACTACGCAGCTGAGTAAGCCGGGTTGCCTATATGGCAGGCGTGTGTGCTGGCAAGTACGTCCCTACATTCTTAGATCAGCGGCGAGTCAGTTGATGAGAACTGCCAAATCGATAGATACAGACCGTTATTGACTGGTTTATGGTCGCGGTCAGAGTTAGCGTACGACTGAGCTTCTGCATCTACGAAAGCAGAAATGACTTGCTGAGTTAGCGCTCTCTGAGATGTTGTATGAAATTTGTGTCTGAAATAATCTTTTTATCGACATGTTAAAACTACTAAATCACAATGCTGGTTGAAGCTAGTGACAACCGGGACGAAGTTAATATTTATCAAAGTCACTCGATTCCTTCATCTTCATATAGAGCGCATATCTATTTGTGATATGTTTCTAAATTTCTCCTCAACAATGAAAGTATTGGAGTTAAGTAATTTCAAACTTTGTAAGTTTTGGAATTTAATACTACTTGTTTAACGCGTGTAGTCCACAAGTGATTACGTTATCAACGATATACGAATATGTTTTAAATTTTCTGCAGCAATCAAACTCTGTAGAAAATTTGAAACTTGTTGAATCTGCGGCATTAATTATAAAAAAAAGTCCGCAGAGAGAGACGCTCAAATGGTCTGGAACAGAGTAAAATTAATTAGGACGCTGTTAAGTGTGAAAAATCAGACTCTCACGTTTTTACAGAAGCATAATTTTATACAAAAAGTGAAAGCAATAAATTAACGATTTTATTTGTTTTTCTATGGAACCAACTTAATAAACTATAGGTGCTCTCCAACTTGAGATGGGTTTTTTGGGTAAAATGGGAACATCAAGTCGATGTCTGCGAAATGGCCAAGAATTTCTGTAACAGCCGTGCTTCTGGACGTTGGCAACTGAAACCTCACACCTCACCGATTCCTGGAACTGTAAGGGCACTCGTCCAGACAAACACTAGCCTACGTCGTTTTGTCTCACTTGTCACTAACAAACCGTTATGAAAGGATCGCTCTTTCCCAGAATTTAGGAATTTCCACGAGCTGCTTTTCAGGAGAAAATTAACAGCTTAACAGAGTTCCCAGAAGTAAGGTGACTTAGAGTGACTTTCCAATATAAAGACTTCGCATTTAGAAGTATTCCGCAAGTACTCCGGTACCGACACGTATTAATTCTCTCAGACAATACTTGGTGCTTTGGTGTTGTTGCTCTGTATCTGTATAGCCAATGACAGTCTTGCAGCGGTCAAATGGAGAGTAAACGTCCATGTCACATTAGACGGCACATAAATGCCGTCAACAATGGTGTGCACAAATGAAATGTACATCACTGATGACAGGAATTTCAGCACTTTATCAGTCTTGCTTGTTACGTCGTACAGCTTCAGAAGGTGCGTAATTCCAAAAAAGTCCCTTTCTGGGTGATTCAGTGGACGTTTACGACGACGACTACTTGACCCAAAAAAAATTATAAAGTCTTATTCCTTGTTTTTAATACCTGAAAACGAAAAATGAATACTAACCCACAATAAAGATGATGACGATATCAACTTTCTAGGCTTGCCAACAAATCAGGTACTTCACTTTTTAAAATGATCTTCGCAAACCTGATGATTTGCTGTAACAACAATTTTCAAATGAAGAATCATTTCTCTTTTACAGCAGCTTATGTAGAATAAGCAGTAAAAACTAGCCTCGTTATCTATTAGCTAATATGCCGAATTGTTTAAGACAACCTATCAGAACTAATTCGAGGCAACGGTACACAGATACACTAACGCTCAAAAGTTTTGGAACGCCCTGAAAGTAAGACAAAAAAAGCTAGTTATCACATTCATATCGAATTAGCTATATTGTTTCGCCAGTAACATGCTCAATGTAATGTTTGAGAGTAAAGTCCACTTTTTTAAAAATGAAATCGTTCAAAACATAAATATCAGGTCTTATGCTGTCCACATTCCAAGCATTGTGGTGGTATAAATATACTCTTTCCTCACTAGATGGTGTTCAAATAAATCCGTGAACACTGTTACAGGTAAGAAAGGGGGAATGCAGTTATGCACGAGGTATCAAAGAGTGAACTTCAGTGATTCCTCAGTGTACGCATCGATAACAGAACGAAGAAAGGAGCTTTCAGCAGAAAAAAAACGTTCTGCAATTGTGGTTTAACGTGCAGCCGGTCTTACTACGCGACAAATTGCATTTCAAGAACGTGTTTCCTTGGGATGTGTCATTTATACCTTCCAGAGGTACGCGCATACTGGCCGGAATATGGACCTACCTCGAAACGGTAGACCAAAACTTATGATAAATATATAGTAGTCACAAATACACGTGATCGCTTCAAAACAGCGCCAGTTTTTGCAGCAGAATTCAATTATAATACGGAAAAGATGGTGAGTGTAAGTACTGTGAAAAGACGTCTTCAGGCAGTTAACCTTAACGGGCGTGTGGCTGCTAAGAAACCATTACTGGCGTCTATCACTAGCGGAAGAGGCTACACTGGGCAAGACAACGTGAAAGTTGGGCAGTATCTCAGTGGCAGAACGTACTTTCAACTGACAAATCCAAATCTGAGTTCTTTGGAACAAAGCGACGCAAGTTTGTTCGCCGGTTGCCACGTAAGCGAATGTTACCCCAATCTGTATCTCCAACACTGAAGCATGTAAGCGGTTCCGTCATGGTATGGGGATGTTTTGGAGGCAGTAAAACTGGTGATCTTGTACAAATAAAAGGAACAATGAAGAAAGAATTGCCAGCGCATTCTACGGTATCATGAAAAGCCATGTGGAAGTCGTTTGATTAGCAATTGATTCGTCCTACAGCAAGATAACGACCATAAACACACATCAAAAGCCGCGCGGGGTAGCCGTGAGGTCTATGGCGTCTTGTTACGGTTCGAGCGGCTCCCCTTGTCGGAAGTTCGAGTCCTCTCCCGGGCATAGGTGTGTGTGTGGGTGTGTGTGTGTGTGTGTGTGTGTGTGTGTGTGTGTGTGTGTGTGTGTGTGTGTGTGTGTGTGTGTGTTTTTTGTCCTTAGCGTAAGTTAGTTTAAGTTAGATTAAGTAGTGCATAAGCCGAGGAACCGATGACTTCAGCAGTTTGGTCCCACAGTCCACAAATTTCCAATTTCCACCCTTCAAAACTGTCTAAAGTGTATTTGGCAAATTTATATAAAAAAAGAAGGAACTGAAAAATCTCGTCGGCCCAATCCATTACTGTAATCCTACTGAACTCCTTTGGTATCACTTGGAGAGGGCAGTTAAATCAAGGGCTATTACCAACGTTCATCACCTCCGGACCAGACTACAAGAGGAATGACGGCATATCACCGAGAAAATCCTGCTGAAGCTGACAGCAAGAATGGCTCGCGTATGCAGTGCAGTGATTAAAGCCAAAGGAGGCTACTTTGAGGAGAGTAAAATTTGACTTCTTGTATTTAGTTTCAATAAGAGAGTGTTCCAAAACTAAATTATGAGTATGTCTACCATATCTGGTTCCAATCTGAATTTTTCCTCAAAACCACTAATGTTCCAAAAACCTTTGAGCAATAGCGTACATGCTACCCACCATATACGGTGGCAGAAAAAACACAGTTGGGGCGAAAGTGTGTGTATTTTGTGGCACGACAGCGCTCCACTCAAAACAGAGCGGGTGTTTCAAGACTTAACGAATTTTTGGCACCGTCAATAATAATGTCTTCCCTATTATGTAGACTACAGACACGTTATGTTATTTCACAAGTTCTCCGAACAAGTTTCGTTGATGGCTCGCTCTGCACTAACGAAATGGCGGCCGCCTTTTTGTAAATACCTGTTTTCCCTACTCCGTACTTTGTCAAGTGTTTCGAGAGAGTGTCTCCAACTAGATTCCTATCTGATCTTTTTATAATGTGTTGCTGAAGCATCACTCTGTATTCGAGTATTTTCCTATTACTGATAACTTTTCGAAGTGTTTACTAGTGTAGCCTCTCGTCTAATAAGGAGCTGCTGTTACATCCGTGGCAATCGCCCTGAAGTGGGTGCCAGAGGGTACATTTTATTCTACCGTACATTTAAGTTCGTTTCTGAAGGAGCATGGCACGTGTTGTGACCAGACAAACTATGTCCACTTATAACTGTTGGTTCTTAGACTGCTCGGTGAGGGGACACACAGGAACTATGGCTCATGAAATATTAGTTCACTTCATTACATTAATGAACAAAGGATTTATGTAACTCTGACACACTTATCTGTCACAGGGATCCTGGATAATTTACAACCAACGTTGACTATGAAAGCATCACTTTATGTGCAGATTAAGAAACTCTTTTCGTGAGGTACAATGTTCAACATTTGTTAAAGTGCAAGTTCATCAGAACTTTAACAACTCGTTGGTCCTAGACTATGATGATGACTCCTTTAGATGAGGTTATGAACTGGGACTGAGCTCTTGTATGTTCGACATCATACTGACCACAGAGTGAGAGCGCAGTTATGCTGAATTGGAGGCGTGGTCTTATTGAACGCCACCCATTGGGTGTCGCGGATTGCAGCAAGCCTTCGCTAATGGCTGTTGTACCAATTCGCGTGTCCGCAGCTCTTGGTCGTGCGGTAGCGTTCTAGCTTCCCATGCCCGGGTTCCCGGATTCGATTCCCGGCGGGGTCAGGGATTTTCTCTGCCTCGTGATGACTGGGAGTTGTGTGATGTCCTTAGGTTAGTTAGGTTTAAGTAGTTCTAAGTTCTAGGGGACTGATGACCATAGAAGTTAAGTCCCATAGTGCTCAGAGCCATTTTTGAACCGATTCGCGTCGCCGACTTTGTTGTGGCACCAGTCTCTGGACGATACCACAGCACGAATTACTACTTGTTGGCTTCAGGGCGAGCTATTATCTGGACGATCTCCAGGGGACATATAGTAGTGGGCCGCAGAATAATTATATAGTAGAGTCGCTGAAAAATGACCCTGACAGTTGGAGAGGGCTTGGCGTGACTGCTTCGTGCGTCTAACGCAACCATTCACATTACGCGATTTTCTAGACGTCTGTATACCAGAGCCTCAACGTTGTTGCAGATCTGTAGACGACTATTGTTTCCGTCAACAGCCGTTTTACACTTCCAGTCGAAAGTTGGCACCAACGCCATCAGCTGACAGGGCTCTCACGTCGACTCTACTATAGTTTCTGACCTGAAACACGTTAACTGACAGTTTTGCACGGAGGTTCTAACATGATTTACAGCTTCTTTCTATGAGTTTCGCCTCTTAAGACTTTTACAACATTTCTGTTACAATCTCTCGTCCGTTAATTAAGCCGGTGGCTACACGCAAGGCCTTCTTTGTATGGCCTCGAAGTGTCTAGTTAGTCCTATCTGACCTAAGTCTCACAGACTAAAGCAACACTGAAGTATGGGCAGTCCACGCATATTGTATACAATTTCTTTGCCAACAGTCTACCGAAGAATCGTAGCTTATCTTTTGCTTTGCCTACAACTGAGCCTAAGTGGTCGTTTCACTTTATATTTCCCAGGCACTGGTACTTCCAAACATTTGAGTGTGATGTGATATGTGAGCGATATATGTGAAGGAAGACGCTAGAGCGACTGATACTAGAGTACTGCTTCGAGGTTTGGAATGTTTACCAAGTACACATGACAGCAGACACAGAACGAATTCTGAGATGCGTAGAGCTGGGAGGGTACAGTGCAGACGAGTATGTAACAGATGCACGGGAAACTCCATGGAAACCTTCGGATGAAGTGCGACATAGTTTTCGCAAAGCCCTGTTGGGTAAAGTTACACAACCTGTGCTTGATGAAAACTGTACGACAATTGAGCTGCCACCACTGGATATAGCACGTAGGGATCAGGAAAATAAGACAAGCGACAGTAGCGAGTGCACAGAAGCAAACAGGATGTAATTTTCCCTCCTTGAGTATTCAAAATGAATAACATAAATTTATCCAAGTGAAATTGAACTGTTTAGGGTCGGCGATCGTATTATAAATTTATGAAATAACTTTTGATTAATACCTAAAACTTACACTCACTTAAAGATGTCTACATTCCAAAGGCTATGCTAAGTGAAGATGATGTGTTTGCTACTGTGCTGTGTGCTGTAATATTAGAAATTTTCGCCTCAAAAACATTAATATACGCTCAATAGTAAACGCCTGATGGCCTAAAGTTATCGAACAATTGTAAAGTAAAAGAAAGGAACCATTGTATAGCAGCGACAGAATATATTATTCTTTATCTTTGCCGTTATTGCGCGGTACCTGTAAATCTCTATGTACACGTATCGATTAATAATGTAAAAAAGAATTTTGCTATTTCAAGACAAATGAGGCATTGGACGCCTCACCTTTTACTGTTTGTATTCCATGAAAGGCGGAGGCGGACTTGCTGCGTTCCGCATCGATATTTTATATTTTATGTGAAAATATTCAATATATGTGCTAATTGTTATTTTGCCAATCAGAAAACATGTAGTTTCTTGTAATTGATAACGAACAGACAGCATCAAGAGGACATTTTGACTGTTATCTATAAAGTATTTAACCACAATGGTCATCTATTGTAATTTAATATGAAAAGGTACGTAGCATTAAAAACACGTGTGTTAAAGATAAGTGTGCTTATTTTAGTAAATTTACCTTGACGATTTCCATCTCCTCATTTACTTGAATGATAATTATTTTGTGTTAGTTTATCACCAGAAATTACGATCACGCTGATGGACCGAACGCTGCATGAGGCAGAAGGAACATTATCGTTTTCCTATTATTTCTGAATCAACTCTTTCTTTTTAATTGTGTAGTGTTGCATCTATTTTAAAGTCTATAAATTTTCTGGTCCCTTAGTGTTGTTCCGAGTATTACTACAACGCGACTATAAAAATGCACAGAGATCATGTTTCTTCCGAACAATCTCAAATAAATCAATCTGTTGCTCTTATTCAGGTATTTAATGCTCAACGTATGTTATTATAATAGTGTAATAAATCCCTGATTCTGTTTCCAAGTGGCCCACCAAAATATCCGCTTTTACTACATTTTTCAAAAAAAAAAGAAAAAAATAACAATTGTTTTTCTGTTCGCCCCCCCCCCCCCCCCCCCAAGAGCAACGCTACAGTGCGCCAAACAAATTTTCAGCAAAAATGAAAATGAACAAATTAATGAAATGATTTAATCAAACTCACTTAATGCATAAACTAAAATAAATTAATTTTTCTGTAAAAGGTTAAATTTCGGTATACAACCTCACTGGCACACTCAGGAGACAATTCTCATAACATTTCAGATTAATGTACATACACAGCGATCAATCAACATACGGAAATATCGCAAGAAATGTACGCTTAAACGTAAATGCAGAGCTTAGTCAGGCCAGCAAGTTGCAGTGATGTATTTAACCGCGAACCATGCCTGTTCAGTGTCCTCAATACGTCGCAACCATCAGCTGTGGGTGCGTCGGTAACCAAATTGGCCGAAGTGTTCTGTGTGTCAACAGGTATTGTACCTACGATTCATGCCACATACAGAGAAAGCGGAAACACATCATCCGCTAAGTCAAAATGTGGACGGAACTGTGTGTTGAGTAATCGTGACAGATTGTTACTGAAATTGATTGTCTTGAAAAGTAGGACGACGACAGTTGCAAAAGTCACTGTAGGATGTCGCATTCGCAAATCTTGTCAGCACTAAACAACACGAATGGAGCTCCATAAGCAGGGAAATGAAGAGCGAGACAGAATTTCAAAACCATTCATCGCTCATTCAAATACCCGCAACAGCAAAACGTGGTGCTGAAGCTATAAATCATGGACTACGTAGCAATGGATGGCGGTCATTTGGTCAGATAAGTCTTGTTGCACATAGTTTCAAACTTCTGGCTGAGTTTACGTCCCTAGAGTGAAACATTACAAAGGTTGGGTGATGATTTGGGCAGTCATATCGTGGGTTCCATAGACCCAATGGCTATTCTGCAAAGTCGCATTACTGGCAAGGATTATGTGCCCATTTCAGCTAATCAGATCCATCCATGGTACAGCGTTAGTTTCAAAGACGACATATCTCCTGTTCATACAGCTTGCCTCGTCCAGAACTGGTTTTATGAGCACGAGGATGAATATTCGCATTTATCCTGGCTACCACAGTCACAATATCTCAATATTATTGAGCCTTTGTGGTCTACTTCGGAGAGAAATTGCGGCGATTGCTATCCGCTTGCATCATCGTTACCTGAACTTCCCACTATTTTGCAAGGAAGAACAGTAGAAACTTCCTCTAAAAACCGCACAGGGCCTGTAATTTTCTACTCCGAGACAACTGAAAGTTGTTTTGAATGCCAATGTATTTTCTACACGGTATTAGGCATTGTGAAGTGTAGTGTTGGTGTGTTTCCATATTTTTGTCCAAAACCTGTATGTCGTCCAAGCAGATAGTGCTAAAATGGTTGGAGAAAGAGTCAACCAAACGTTTATGAAATTAAATTGTTCAATATAGGGATTGGAGACACGGCATCCAACTTCCTGAAGACTATCATCTACACACAAGTCACATTAATGTACATGTAAACTACAATGCTCCTGATGATGGCGGCATGCTGCCGAAACGCGTCCTACTAATAAATATTAAAGAAATATGATTGAAGTAGTAAAAACGGCTCCATAAACAAATGGGATAGCACAGTAACAGGCCAATAATGGTACGAAGTATCCTCTGCCGCGTAGTTCATAGTGCTTGCGGATTAGATACGTAGATTTTCAAGTATACTCAGGTGTAAAACGCTTTATGTCTCTCCTTTACGAAAGAGTTCCCAGTCTTTGCACCAGGCTGACATTTTGTCGAGATACAGCTGGATATTACTGCAGTTTTTCCAGGATGGAATTTCCTATACATACGCCTGATCTGCGAAACGTCTGAGATTGCAGCTAATATTATCCGCTAAGTAATAAAAGTATAAAACATATAGTGACCTGAGAGGCTTTACAGTTTGCAGTGAAAGTTTTCTCAGAGGAAAGTGGAAAACTTACTTGGCACAAAAACCCAAGAATGCTGCTACAAAGTTAATGACGTTCATATGCCAACGTATATGAAAACGCTTCAAATTATCAAAAGATGCGTGGATGGACCATATACCAAAAATATCGCCCGTTTGTGATCTCTGAAGTATTGGAAGTTTTATTTCGGCACGTCCAATGGTACCAGAGGTATCTGAGTTTTTAGTGGCATAGCTGACATTCTATATTGTACGACTGAATAATAACAGCAGGTGCCAGGGAATTATATTTTGATGCACTGCACTTGTGTAGAAACCTACGGGACCGTGTAGCTGGAAGCTCCTGCCAGATGACGCATTATGGTCTGTGGCAGAGAGACACGGATTTCATTAGAACAGGGAAAGGAGGCCACCAAGTGGGCAAGCTGGCGCCGGCACGGTCCCAGCGTGGGCGGGCGCTGCGCTTATGAGTTTCGCACACTGCGCTCCTTCATCGTACGGTGGGACGATCTTTCCACGTACTCAGTTCTAAACCCCCATCCCCCCTCCCACGAGTTAACCTACCACATTCATTTTTATTTCAGTTTATTTCGTATTGGGTAGCGTTGCCATAATAAAAGGTCTGTATGTGCTCATACCCCGGGAAAGAAATGAATACAGCAATATTTGTCACTTAGGAATGGGACCAACGGGAAATGCAGGGAGGCTAAGGCGAACAGACTGCAGGAGAAACGTGAAGAAATCTAAAATGAAATGGTCGTCGAAAGGAGGGATGCAACATATAAAACAGTCAAAATGTTTTTCGTTGAAATTAAAAACAAGGCCGTCAACATTAATAATGGAGAAAGAGTTCAGTTGTTAGAAGCAAAATAGTGGGGGATAAGTACAAACTGTACACTGAGGGCCGCTACAACGGAAAAAAATTGTTTCTAAAGTGACAGAAGAAGAAATGGTTTCGACTTGGAAGGCACAGGGGACTCTGAATTAGAATCGTAAATCGGCAGAGATTAGGAAGTTAGGAACACTTGCGATTAAGCAAGGTAGAAGGAAGAGACAGCATTTCTGCAGGATTTGTAAAATCGTTATAGGAAGGGGCAATTAAATCATTATTCAATTTATAATGCACATCTATGCGACGTGAGACACGTCACCCACCGTCCTGAAGACAGCAAGGGCCGATAAATGTCGGAACTATGGCACGATCAGTGTAACAGCTCTTGCATCCACGTTGATGACACGAATAATATGCATATGAATGGAGAAGAAAATTGAGTATTTTCTAGATGGTGCCCACACTCACTTTAGGAAAAGTAAAAGCAACAGAGATTCCACCTCCGTAGCTGAGTGGTTAGCGTAGATGGCTGTCATTCGGAGGCTCCGATTTTGATTCCCGGAGTTGACAAAGATTTTTCGTTGGTGGAAGGGCTGGTATGAGGTGCATTCATCCTAGTGAACCCAACTGAGGAGCTGCTTGACTGAATAGTAGAGAAGAAAGTTTACAAAAAGGCCGAGGGTACGGTGTGCTGACCACATACCCTTCCATACGGCATCCGCATGACGGTGTGTGTGTGTGTGTGTGTGTGTGTGTGTGTGTGTGTGTGTGTGGTTTGCGGTTTTCTGGCGCTAAACAGCATGGTCATCAGCGCCCAAACGCATAGAAACGGGAACACATGCGGTGAAGGGACGAAGATGGACAGTGAACAAGGAGAACGGCTAAAAGACACAGACCTGATGCAGTTCCAAATTCTCACATACAGAGGCAAAATAAGAGAAGAAACACACTAAAAAAGGAAAGGAAACACAAGGAAAAGGGAACACAAATCGAAGTGAAACAAGTAGGTCACCCAGCAGCACATTAAAATGCTCTCCCTAAAATCCGAGGCTACAAATTGGACAGGACACAAAATCGTAAAACCTTAACCACAGTCGTTGCGTCGTCTTGCAAAATAGAGGGCAAATCCGGTGGCAAGGAAGCCACCGCCCTCTGGTCAGAGAATAAAGGACAGTCAAGTAAAATGTGGCGGACAGTAATCTGGACGCCACAAGCACTGCAAATTGGCGGGGGGGGGGGGGGGGGGGGGGTGTCCTCCCGCAGGAGTAAAAAAACCATGCGTTAAAGGACTGTGCCCGATGCGGAGGCGAGTGAGGAGAACCTCATCCCGCCTGCATGACTGGTAGGACGTACGCCATGGTCGCGTGGTGGCCTTGACCAGACGAAGCTTATTTTCACCGACCGCCAGCCACGCCTCTTGCCATTGACGCATAACATGAAAACGCAAAAGGGAGGTAACAGTATGGAGGGGGACGGCACATTCAACAACGTGATGGAGGGAACATGCATCTTTGGCAGCCAGATCCGCCAGTTAGTTCCCCCTAATACCCATGTGCCCCGGCACCCAGCAGAAAGAAACCTCCTTCCCCTGCCGTTGCAAGTGGAGTAGGGCATCGTGGATGTTCTGGACGACCGTATCCGCTGGGTACAAGTGTTGCATGGTCTGAAGGGTACTCAAGGAGACAGAACAGATGAGAAATTTAAGACTGGGAACACATCTCATCTGCTCCAATGCCCGCAAGGTCGCAAACAATTCGGCATCAAAGATGGTAAAGGAAGCCGTAACTTGACGACTCGATCAGGGAAAACAACAGCACAACCAACAGAGTCCCCCAGTTTAGAGCCATCCGTCAATACTGGTACATGGTCGGGATGCTCGTTTAAAATATCGTAAAATAAGGAGGTAAAAACAAACGCAGGAGTGCAGCTCCTCCGGTACTCTGACAAGTCTAAAAGGACGCTGGGCCTCTTGAGCAACCAGGGAGGCAGACGGGTAAAACCCTGGAGTTGGGGTGCCACACGCTCCACACCAAGGGACTCAAGCAAAAGCTTGGCACGAATCCCAAATGGTCTCGTTGCCCTGGGACGACTGGAAAAGAGTCATCTTAAGCAGATAGTGTATGCTGAGAGCATCCGCGATTTGAGACACATGGAGGAACGCATACAACACGCCTGTGACCAAATTGCAGGAGACACTCTCCTCCGTGTGCAGTCAGAGTGGTTGCAGCGACTACAGTTGTGCACTGCACGGAATGGACAACACGTAGAACATGTGTTGTAGCAGTCGATATGAAGGAAATTTCCCAATTTTGAACATTAATAACCTCTAAACTGAACAAGATAGGCAAAAACAAATTACACCACTCAATTCCAGAGTTCAAGCGAGTGTTATTTGATGTGTCATTCACCCCCTTCCCATTAAAAAAATGACTTGAATCCAAAATGGCGAATTTCAAGATGGCGGCCATGAATGATATTCACTCCAAAAGTTGCGGCCCCTCAAACCTATGTTCCCATTATCACATTTCAAATTTCCCTTTAATCTTCCAACTTATCAAGGTGTCAAAGGACTTTTGACTCGCCCTGTATTCGGGTACCTGTAGACCTTTTGCAACCTTTCATGGACTTCATATTCCCAATCAACGATGGAATTTTTATGGATGGCAATGTGCCATGTCACCGTGCCGTAAGTGTTCGCGATTGGTTTAAAGGCCATTCTGGACAACTCAAGCTAATGATTTGGGCATCCAGATCGCTCGACATGAACGCAATCAAACATTAATGGGACGTAATTGAGAGGGCAATTCGTGCACAATATCCTACACCGACAGGAGACTTCCAACGACACGTTGGCTGCTGCACTATGCTGGGAAAAAGGAGATTTGACACGATAATAGGTGGTGTCCCATAACTTTTGTCACCGCAGTGTATTTTATAAACATTAAGTCCAGACTGACAAAAAACAACAGTTCTTGCCTGCTTGCGGAACTCTGAATATTTTTCCTCATCATTGACTGACGTCGTGTATGCGACAAAGAATAGTCTTTCGAATTTCCGTGCATCGCAAATTATTCCGTGTTCTATCTAAACATTGTTGTGTTTAATATTTAGTTTCATTTGTCAACATTTCCTTTTTTTCAATTTTCGAGATTTAACTGATCTTGCCACACACTTCCCTGTAACCGCGGAGGTGGCGTAACACCCGAATGGTGTATTGCAGGCTGGAAGGAATTACTCGTATAAAAATGTTGCAAGAACTTGACAGCAATTAGCTAGGCACCTCTATAGCTGATGCGGCGGGCACGCACATCGAATCGTTAGGCGCAACACGTCAACCGGAAGCTTCCCACACACACAACAGCGGCACTGCGGGGGCGGTGACGGCTATCTAGCCAGCACGTGCTCAATAACGACGTACTAACGACGAAGCAGGCAGGTCTTTAGGAGGAAAGCGGAGACGTTACCAGGAAGCAAACGTACCAATCAACGATAAGAAACACGCAGTAATGGTGTGCGACGTTAAGCTAGAGAGACGAAATGGGAGGCAGGCGTGTACCATACAAAACGACGGAGAGGAGTGATTTTAATGACATATGCAACAGAAATTATGTTCCTTCTGCGACTGTTATAAATTCAGTAGGCAAAGTACGCTTCATATATCCAATATTATTTATTAACATCTACGAGAGCTGCCACAGTCCAACGCATAAAATTCACTGGGGTCATTTTCTACAACAATGATAATGAGTTTGAAGGACCTCACGGGTTGACAAATGACACGTGTTGAACCTATATGTAAGACAGGAAATATTCAAACACAATCAAATTTGTCAGCAAACATTACCAGATGATGATAAGGGATGAGTCATTAAACTTTCCAGAAGCTTTTCCAGTTTGTTATAGAACGCATGATAGTCTAACAAAGTATATAACTTTCATAGTCTTTTGCAGTAGTGCAGCAGTATTTATAAATGGAATAATATACTTTTATTTTTATATTTAGTTTTATTCAGTGTCAATGAAATTATCATAATTCACTTTAGACTCGTTATTATTTACACTAACTGTTTCTCACTATAGTCGCTCTACACATAGATTGGCTATGTTTTCCATACGTAGACGATATGTATCCTCTTTCGAAGAAAAGTGGTTGAAACTGAAATATTTGTGTGACTATTTGGACAATAGGTCGTGTTACACGTTTCAACAAACAACAAACAGTATTACTTCAGTTAATATCAGTCATTTGCCCAGAATCGAGATTGTTTTGTGAAACATGTATAGTGACAAATACATAATAGTTTGCAGAAATCTATTGATATTCAACGTGAGTCCCGTAATCTCAAACGACTTACACCTGAAGACGAGGGAGAAAAAGCTCTAAAAATGCATCATGGAATAAATAAATAATAACTGTGATTGTTTCATTTATAGGGGCAATAAGTATCTTAACTTTTCACACGAGTATTCCGTTTAGACACGTATTTACATTTAAAAAATAATTCCTCGAGCAAGACAAAACAAATACTAATTTTTTATTAATCCACTTTCATTTTCGAAAGCGCCATGCAATTAGGATCCCAATTTATGGTGTGAACAGTGGCAGTTTGAGGGCAGATAGAATTTACCATAAATAGATGCTTACTTAGAGAGAGATTCCTATTTCGCGATAATTGTAATCGTCATGTTGTGATTATAAGGAAACTCTCATGGTGACTTCTTCGTTAAGCAACTCGACAAAGCCTTGTTTTTTTTTTTCTCAGAATATAAGTGAACGTATCTCGTTGTATGACGTTCACAGAGACCCGTTTGTCAACTGTATGTTACGTAACGAATTGTGCAGACATTGAAATATAGTAGTTAGACGCTATTGTTGACGGTGACGACCACGCTGTTGGACTCAAAATGTGAAACCACGTGCTTGAGCTTAAGACAAAAAGCAGGTCGTCTTCTCTCTCTGCCAGCGCGCACAACTGTGTTGAAGATTCCTCCGTCACACCCCGCTGGACCAACGCCCATACGAGAGCGAATACGGACGCCGCATTATCTAGGTCTAGGAGTTAGGCGCAGTACAAAACATCCGTTTTGTTGGAGCACTGTCTGCCGTAAGTCAATCCCCACTTTCCAGATCAAGTCTGGCGCGTATTTTTTAATCTGTAACTTCTGTTAAACTATGCTACACCGCAGATTTTCCATACTGCAAATATACAATTGGAGAAAAAAACTGGTACGCAACTCGAAAGCATGTACTACGTGTATATTATATGTTGGCAATGTTGATTATCATATTTTGGCAATGCTGATACGAGTTATGTGCAGATGCTGTCCCGCAAGATGAAGACGATGGGCCCCTCTTCTCCTAGTCCTCCCAAATGGATAGCCGAATAGGCTGATTTCAAGAGCCAAGTATTTTCCCGTGCCGGCCTGTGTTTTCCAATACTTCTAAGGGTTGTCGCCGGAAGCAGCGCCCTGCAAGAGCTTTATTAGCGGGATAAGGAAACGACCAATGAAAAGACCTACATTCTACTCCTGATTCTGATTGGCTGAAAGACCTAAGTGTTATAGAATTTCGTGAAGCAGTTTGGACTTCGCGAAACTGAAGAGTCGACGTCACGGAAGCCGCGAGGCGCGGTAGAAAGGTATGTTTCACAGTTTCAAAGAACATGGCAGACTGCATGGATAATTCACTTCTACAAAGATAATACATAACGTATAGGTTACGCCATACCACTTAATTTTCAAACAACCGTTTTACTTGCATATTCTACAGAAAAAATAGTGAACTTTATTCTTTTTAGCAGTTAAAATTGAACATGGACATTAATGTAACAGGTTAAAAAACACAAATGAATTATTTGAAGAGTGGAACTGTCAAACTTTGTGCCATTTTTTCACAAAACGCGATTACTGTGCCGTTATGTTCTCTGTACTCTGTTGCATGTCTCTTGACTTGTTCCAATACTGCATCATGGAGAAAATATCTGAAACAATCGTTACTACATGGTGCATGGTTTTTGTATCAAGTAGTGCACCCTTCTGTACTTCCAAGTGCCGTGCTTCAGCGTCTCCTTAACTTACCTGATGCACAGTTCTGTAAGCATCAGTAAAACATTTTTGTAATGGAAGGAGAAGTAAACAGACAAAACAACATGTGTATGAAAAACGTTAAGGAAGAGGAAGATGAGTTCCTGATAAACAATCATTGAATAATGAGGTTAATAAGTCTTAGTAGTGATTCAACAACGTAACCTTTCAGCATTTACTGCACTCCTATACTGAAGGCAGTGTTCGTGACCTCACATTGGATTTTTTAATTCATTTATCTCAATGAATTACCTGTAGCAATTTCTGCAGTATAGTTTATACAATTATTTTTGGCTTCCTACACTTATAATTGTAAATGCAATGACACTCTTTTCATTGGGACCTCAAACTTTCCAGTCATTAACACGCAATAAAAAAGAGTGAAAATGAACAACAAACTTATTAGGTTTGTCGCAAATCGAAATCAAATGACGCAGACATTGTACATATTATAATTCAGCAAACATTTCTCCCGTATTTTTATACTTCTATTATAACAAATAAGATGTAATACCTCAATAATAATGGCACCTGAAACAAAATTTTTCATACTGGTACTGAGAACCAGTCAGTTGCCTGGTTTGGCATCTAGAAAATTTGTAATAATTATCTATTTCCAAATATTTCTCTTTTTTTTGCAGTGATAACATGGGCAGCATAATTCTGTGGTATCAGAAGGCTTTCTCATTTTTCTGGGTACAAACGAGTTTCGCTTAAAGTGAGATATGTTATTTTTCGAGACTAGACAGATGTGAAATTCGAACATAGAACGATTAACTTATAAACTCTTTGTTTGACTGTCATGTGAGCGTCATATAGCAATAAATACCAGTATGCTGTAAGGAGAAACCAGAAGTTTTGAACGAGTTAAAGGCTATGGTATTTAATATTTTGTCAGTATTTTTCAAGTTTGGATATGTACAGTGTGTACATTTCTGTGTTATTGTTTTCTGATGGAGCAGATCAATTTTCCCATCTGGATACCCAGTTCTGTTAGCAGTCTGTTTTATCAATTGTATCTTGTTTCATTCATTGTATCTGTTTTATTAAATTCTTATGAAATAACAGTAGCTTGACTGCTCTTTGTAACGCACATCCGTAAGAACCAAGCTCATGTGAGTTAAGAGTGATATGAAGTGTTACGAATAATGGTATATGTTAACTGACATTGTAAAAATGCTGTAAAGACAGTAGACGAATTGTGATAGTGTTTCCCATTGACTTTACTATTTCAATTTGCCAAAGATAAATGATATGGCTACCACTAAATTAGTCCAATTTTCTTTCGTGAAACAGAGGATACATCTTATTTTTAAATAATCTTTTGATTGTAAAGGTGACTCATAAAATTGTATTATGTTTCTAAAACGGATTTCTTAAAGGTCACAATCTGAGCCACAAATATCCTGTTCCTTGAAATTCTGTACGTATTGTTCGTTTATTCGTTATTAAAACTGATATGAAGGGGGTGCGGACACGTCAGTAACCCCTATATTAAATGATGCAAAATTTATTCATATGAAAGGTATCTTTTATCAGAAACTACTGGGAATACGAATTTCTAAAAAAAAAAAAATGTAGTTTGTAGGTTACACATTTCTCATTCCTTTAACAGAAAGATTTCTAAAATTATTGGTTTTACGATAGTTATTATTTTTGTAAAAAGTAGACATCAAAATAAGAAACTGTCTACATTTCTCTAAGTATGTAAAGCTCGAACCTCTTCGAGATTTACAAAATAAGAAACCGCTTTGTTAACACATGCACAATGCTCAGATTAGCGTATACTGTAGTTCTGATCAAATTCCATTAAGCAGAAACTCAGAAAAAGTAGACTTCATCATTAAAAAATTCAACTTACGGGAAAGACTCATTAAAGTTTGCGGTGGATTCCAAATCTGCATCATCTTGCAATTTCCTTTATCCTGTACGTCTGAGTTGAACAGCAGATGTTTAAAGGTCTCTAATAGATCTCTCTGATGCCCTGACTCTTTCTTCATCTAAATTTAACATCTATTTCGCTATGAAATGACCAACAGTTTGTAGCAGTGTTTTCAGGACCTCACACCTTGAAAAATTCCCATTACTGAACGTTGCCACTGCATCAAAGACACTACAAATGCAGTGTACCAATTGACTCAAACACTCTCTTGTGAATTCTGGCGCAGATTACGCTGTTGATGGATTCGTTAGGATTCATGAATGGATTTCTCACCTGTTGAAGAGAGATGAAACAAAACAGCCCATACAGATTTTCTCATATCTTCTACGCAACTAACGTTTTGCCTGACGGCATTCCATAATATTTTTGGATATTTTCTATGGTAGTTTCTGTGAGTCTATTCTTACCATCCAATCATCTGCCATCTTGTAATTTCTTTCCCTTGTATGCAGTTTACAGTTGTTGCAGCCTCGTACCCATTCGCTTTTGTACATGACCTGCACACTCCAGTTTAGTGACAGTTACATTTTCTCCATAACGGTTCTCTTTTTCAACTGTTTCGAAAGGTTTGGTATTCCTACCTCCTAAGTAACTGACGAATCTTTCCACCGTCATCTGTTCAGGCTCTTAGAAAATGTTAACGCCCACACAGTGTTTTGTTTAAATGAATACATAAATACACTGTAGATTCAGATCAATGGAAAAAATAGACATTGAAAATTGCATTTTTTTCAAGTGGTAGGTCCCTTAAAAATGATTATGAATTTAGCAATCATTATACAGATCAACTGCAACAGTTAGGAGTCACATGTATTATAGATGACAGCAAGTAGTTCCGAACAACAGTCTCGAAATACAGGTATGGACTTCGGGCAGATATTCACACTGCATTTCTGCAATCGGGCTTTAATTCGACGGTTCACTCGAGAAACAGAGTTGGAAGAAGCAGAATTGCCTGCTGCGAACCCTCAATAAAGAATGAGCCATTGTTGGTTGGCTGCGCCTCCGTTCCCTTTGGAGGGCCCCCTGGGTGGCGCTTGGTGCCTCCTTCTTCCTTGGCCGTTAGCCAGCCTCCGATCCCCGGATTGGTATGGGGAGACGGCCGGGAAGTGCGGAATGCAACACGTCTTGCTTTCGTAGCTCTGCACTCTTTACACATAGTGAGGAGCAATCAGGATTTGCTGGTGTTCCTCAGTGAATCGAAATTACACGTGTTCTCAAATGGAGACGAGTGATGAGAGATGTTCTGTCCGGCATCGGGCAGGCTGGCCAGCCATTGACTACTTTGGTAGTATTTCCTGTTACCGGCGATTTGTTGTTTTATTGTTGATTGTATTGTCTCAATGTTAGCAGGAGCTTTCATTAAAGCCAGCACCAAATTTCCAGTCAGGACCTTCCGATTGTTAAGCAGTAGATTTTTCTGGCACCCACTTTGTTAAAAATCGCTGCACTATGAATAACCTTGAGGGTCGAATAATGTGTTTGAGAAGTCGGTAGAAGTGATGATGGTGACGGTAGTTTGGGTGAGGCGGTGGGAGATGTTGATTGTCGGCGCCGAGAGTCGAACTGTACGTAGAAAAAAAAGTTGGTCACGTACCCACACGTGGAATGTCTGTCTGGCATCCGGATAGCGAGCTCACTACACGAAGAAGACGCCTAAGCCAGTCTTAAAGGGATATTACGGAAATTGAAATCTGTAACACGGCAAGACAGAATAACAAGACGAAGTATTTTTCCCCTCTAAAAAAAATTCTTTGAGATTGCAAGTAAAAATTTCTTACTGAAGATGCACTCTTCAAATTGTCACACTCCTTTTTCTTTATTTTTTCCGTTTTATTACCTTGAAAAGCATCCAAGAATAGATCTGAAGACTTTTCTTTTCTCTAGGTACCTAAAAATCTTAGCACAGGAGATCTGTGAATAGGCCCGCATACTAAACCTACATAACTGAAAAAGCAGCACTGTGACCAGCTGTACATTGTCTGTGCGAGCGTTTCTGTAATTGCGTTCGCTGCGAATGATTAGATACATTAGTACATTAGCAACGAATTACGAACATTAATGCAAACTAATTTACAGATCTTCTAAGTTTCGGCCATCAGCGACGTAGCAGACAGTGTTCAATTCGTAAATGTACTTTGTCATACAACCTTTCTTAGAACGACTGTAACTAATTAAATAAGTGAATTTCCTTTGCCACAGCCTGCACTAATGGTACACGAGAACCATTGTGTAATGTCTGTAAGTTCACAGAGAGAGAGAGAGAGAGAGAGAGAGAGAGAGAGAGAGAGAGACGAGTGGTGGAGGGGGCCAATCACCAAACGTCTGCTGCTATGATAACGGCGCCCTAAGAAGCGCTCATTACCCCCTACGAAATGTCTTCAGATAACGAGCGTAACGTGACAGAAAGACGTAAAATTGTTGCTACTATACGACGCTTGACACAGAACATTAAGTTCCATGCGAAATTGAGAGAGTACAAAACGAAGTGCGGTCTTTCAGAAGAGAAAGAACCACTGCACTTTCAGGAAGTGCAACTCAACTAGCCTACGTAATATGTGTGTGTGTGTGGGGGGGGGGGGGGGGGGGCAACTATGGTGGGTGAAAGAATGGGGATACGGAGGGGGAGAGGTGATATTTGAATAGAATTATGTGTAAAAAAATGTTGAAACTGACATGTATTAAAATTGAACCCAGTGAATTCTGGACTGATAGGCTGCCTAACGGAAGCTTTTGAAATATGGTGTTACTGAAGAATGTTGGAGATTACATGGGTGTGTGAAACAACTAATGAAGACATGTGAAATAGGTTTGGGGTGAAAAGGAATTTATGGAACATTTTGTTATAAGAAGATGGTTCAGATGGCTCTGAGCACTGTAGGACTTAAGATCTGAGGTCATCAGTCCCCTAGACTTAGAACTGCTTAAATCTAACTAACCTAAGGACATCACACACTTCCATGCCCAAGGCAGGATTTGAACCTGCGACCGTTGCATCAGCGCGGTTCCGGACTGAAGCGCCTAGAACCGCTCGGCCACAGCGGCCGGCTTGCTACAAGAAGAGATCGGTTGAGAGGACACATCTTGTGGCGTTAAGGAATCCTTAAGTAACCGTGTTCAGATAGATGTTGATTACAGAGTTACGCAGAGGGGAAAGGGCTTGCCCAGAGTATTTAGGGTTGTATCAAAACAATATCTGAAGACCTCAACAGTCTGCCACTCTGTCAGTATCTGACCGACAACGGGAGGTGGCTTGAAGTTCTTAATCATCAACATTTGTGAAACTTCCTGGCAGATTAAAACTGTGTGCCCGACCGAGACTCGAACTCGGGACCTTTGCCTTTCACGGGCAACAGCTCTACCAACTGAGCTACCGAAGTACGACTCACGCCCGGTACTCACAGCTTTACTTCTGCGAGTACCTCGTCTCCTACCTTCCAAACTTTACAGAAGCTCTCCTGCGAACCTTGCAGAACTAGCACTCCTGAAAGATAGGATATTGCGGGGACATGGCTTAGCCACAGCCTGGGGGATGTTTCCAGAATGAGATTTTCACTCCCGAGTTCGAGTCTCGGTCGGGCACACAATTTTAATCTGCCAGGAAGTTTCATATCAGCGCACACTCCACTGCAGAGTGAAAATCTCATTCTGGATCAACATTTGTACCGTTGTCCCAGTTTAAATATCAAACCCCGCCGCAGTGTCTCATGAAGAGAGAGCATGTGGCACTATTGATGGGATCCGTCTGCCTTGGCGGCCTCCTCGGAGCTATTCGCAGAGAGAGGCTATGTGTTGGCACCTAGCTTTTCCTGCCCCCATCTCTCACTGTCATCGTCATCATCATACAACACTAACGTTAACCACAAACACACGCATACATAGACTCAATACATAAGCGTAGTATTACAAACATTGTAATGGAATACATACGAGGGTCCCTCCACAAGAAATGCACACTATTTTTTTTTAAATCCATCTTTTATTCCACATGTTTGAAAGGTTTACAGTGTGTAGGTACATCCATTAGGAACAATGTTTTCATTTCTCCACATAGTTTCCATCCCTCTCAACTGCCTTACGCCATCTTGGAACCAGCGCCTGTATACTCTCACGGTAAAATTCTGGACCAACCTGTTGGAGCCACTGTTTGGCAGCGCGCACACCCTCATCATTTTCAAACCTTGTTCCACGAAGAGTGTCTTTCAGTTTCCCAAAGAGATGATAGTCATATGCAGCCAGGTCAGGACTGTAAGGCGGGTGTTTCACTGTTGTTCATCTGAGTTTTGTGATCGCTTCCATGGTTTTTTGACTAACATGTGGCCGTGCATTGTCGTGCAACAGCAAAACATCCTGCTTTTGCCGATGTGGTCGAACACGACTCAGTCGAGCTTGAAGGTTCTTCAGTGTCGTCACATATGCATCAGAATTTACGGTGGTTCCACTTGGCTTTATTTCCACAAGCAAGAATTCATCGGAATCGAAAAACACCGTAGCCATAACTTTTCCAGCAGAAGGTCTGGTAATGAAAATTTTTTTCTTGGGTGAAGTTGCATGATGCCACTCCATTGATTGTCTCTTCGTCTTTGTTGAAAAATGATGGAGCCATGTTTCATCACCTGTCACAATTCTTCCAAGAAATTCATCTCCACCATTGTCGTACAGCTCCAAAAGTTCGCTGCATACCGTTTTTCTTGTTTCTTTGTGAGATACTGTCAACATCCTGGGAACCCATCTGGCACAAACCTTTTTTAATGCCAACACTTTCAGTATTCTGCAAACACTTCCTTCCCCTATCCCAACGTATCGTGACAATTCGATCACTGTGATGCGTCTGTCAGCAGTCACCAATTCGTTAACTCTCTGCGCATTGTCTGGAGTGTGTGTAGTATGTGATCTGCCGCTGCGAGGACAATCCTCAATATTGCCGTGCCCGCTTTCATCACGTAACCTGCTTGCCCACCCATTAACTGTACTGGATCTACAGCAGCATCTCCATACACCTTTTTCAATCTTTTGTGGACGTTTCCCACTGTCTCGTTTTCACGGAACAGTAATTCTATGAAAGCACATTGCTTCTGACGAACGTCAAGTTTAGCAGCCATCTTGAAGACATGCTGTGACGGCGCCACTCACGGGAACAGGTTGAACTAAGTTTGAAAACAAGCGGGAAGGATGTATCTACACACTGTAAAACTCTCACACATACAGAATGAAAACTGTATTTTTACAAAAATAGTGTTGGCCCTCCCAACAACATTTAAGTCCAAATTTGTCCGCCTGGAACATTCTGGAATAAATATAGCTAAACGTGCAATATGCAGAGTAAGTGTTGTCATATCGTTTTTTAAAGATGTGATTATCACGCTACGGAAGCGTTTGAAGAGGTTCCTGGGCGAAGTAACTGAAAGAAGTGTGTTAAAACGGAAGGAGCTGCATAACACTTAATGTCTTACAAATTCTCTTCGTTGTGACAAATCATCTTCTTAGCTTTAAGATTTTCAGCTTTGGGAGAGCCTCGGGTTGTTAACTACAATCAACAGTTCAGGTGGTCAGACTGTGTCGAGCCACGGAGTGAAAATAAGATCACCAATTTATTCACGCATACTGTTTTATAAGGATTGCTCAAGGATGAGTTCACCCAAAAATTTGCTTTATTTTTACCTCCGAAGGAACACTTTAGTTTTCAGTTAAATAATTAACTTCACTCTCTCGTTTGGATTCTGGAATTACGTTCGTAAAGATGTTTAAGTAAAATTACTTCGATTGTGTGCCTTAGATAGATCCGATTCATTACCCTGTATAATGGAAGACGGGGCTAAGCAAGCAGCCTTACGACGCCAGGGTAACACTGTGGTAATCTTCAAAGATGAAGTACTTCAATTTCTTCTTTGACTTTATTATGTCAGATAAACTCGTCACCGAAGTTACAGGCGACCTATAGGATGTAGAAGGGACAGAATGATTCAGCTGTGGGCCAGTAATTTTGCTAAACATAAAAGCACGTCGAAGTCTCCATTGGCACCTGACCTGCGCTAGTACGTCACAGCAGCTGCAGGGACGAGTTTGCCGGCAATCCGAAGGCATGCTGCCAGGCTGGGCTATAAAAGCTTCAAGGGAGCGCCTCCTCCACGTGTAGACACGGCTTACCTAATATCTGAGTCAGCTGCTTGTCACGGCGATCGCCAACACTTTCCCTTTCGGGTCGGAAGTCTGTGTTAAAGAAGACAGTGTCTCACTACTGAAAAGTGTGAAAATGGACTGGGAAACTGATAGTGTTTGTATTTTTTTTCTTTGGCAGCGTTCCTTTATTCAGGCGGCATTTAATGAATGATCTGGGCAGACTTCGTACCAGTGTTTGAATAACGTGATACGAGGGGCGGTTAAAAAGAAGTACAACAACTATTTTTTTCCCACCTTTTCAGTGGAAAAAATGCGGACATTCCCGCTTCAGCCTCTATAATTTCATGAAGTTCGTATAGATGGCGGCGGTGTAGCTTTCAAAACGGGGTCTGCAACGGAGATGCGTCCCAAGCAGCACTGTCTCTTTTGGTGGAAAACCAGAGGATCAAAGGTATCATTAGGCGCTTGCAAAGTGTCTACGTAGACTTGACAGTGAACAAAAGCCCGCTGAGTCGTTGGGCGAGGCGTCAGTTATCACTGCATGAAGGTCGTGCAAACGTGTCCGATCTCGCGCATGCCGGCCGGCCGCACACAGCTGTGCCTCCTGCAGTGTTGGAACGTGCGGATACTCTCGTTCGAGGTGATCGACGGATAACAAGCAAACACCTCGCTTCTCAACTGAACGTCTCTGTTGGTAGGGCTGACGCACTCATCCACCAGTTGTACTCAAAGGTCTGTGCCTTTCGGATTCTTCACCATCTAACAAAGATCGTAAAGGACAACGAAGGATCATCTGTGCGGAGTTGCTTGCGCACCGGCCGATGTGGCCGAGCGGTTCTAGGCGCTACAGTCTGGAACCGCACGACCGCTACGGTCGCAGGTTCGAATCCTGCTTCGGGTATGGATGTGTGTGATACAAAATTCATCTACATTCATGCTCTGCAAGCCACCCAACGGTGTGTGGCGGAGGGCACTTTACGTGCCACTGTCATTACCTCCATTTTCTGTTCCAGTCGATTATGGTTCGCGGGAAGAACGACTGTCGGAAAGCCTCCGTGCGCGCTCGAATCTCTCTAATTTTACATTCGTGATCTCCACGGGAGATATAAGTAGGGGGAAGCAGTATATTCGACACCTCATCCAGAAACACACCCTCTCGAAACCTGGCGAGCAAGCTACACCGGCAACTTCTTTGTATACTACAGCATCATCCGCGAAAAGCCGCATGGAACTTCCGACACTATCTACTAGGTCATTTATATATATTGTGAAAAGCAATGGTCCCATAACACTCCCCTGTGGCACGCCAGAGGTTACTTTAACGTCTGTAAACGTCTCTCCATTGATAACAACATGCTGTGTTCTGTTTGCTAAAAACTCTTCAATCCAGCCACACAGCTGGTCTGATATTCCGTAGGCTCTTACTTTGTTTATCAGGCGACAGTGCGGAACTATATCGAACGCCTTCCGGAAGTCTAGGAAAATAGCATCTACCTGGGAGCCTGTATCTAATAATTTCTGGGTCTCATGAACAAATAAAGCGAGTTGGGTCTCTCACGATCGCTGTTTCCGGAATCCATGTTGATTCCTACAGAGTAGATTCTTGGTTTCCAAAAACGACATGATACTCGAGCAAAAAACATGTTCTAAAATTCTACAACAGATCGACGTCAGAGATATAGGTCTATAGTTTTGCGCATCTGCTCGACGACCCTTTTTGAAGGCTGGGACTACCTGCGCTCTTTTCCAATCATTTGGAACCTTCCGTTCCTCTAGAGACTTGCGGTACACGGCTGTTAGAAGGGGGGCAAGTTCTTTCGCGTACTCTGTGTAGAATCGAATTGGTATTCCGTCAGGTCCAGTGGACTTTCCTCTGTTGAGTGATTTCAGTTGCTTTTCTATTCCTTGGACACTTATTTCGATGTCAGCCATTTTTTAATTTGTGCGAGGATTTAGAGAAGGAACTGCAGTGCGGTCTTCCTCTGTGAAACAGCTTTGGAAAAAGGTGTTTAGTATTTCAGCTTTACGCGTGTCATCCTCTGTTTCAAAGCCATCATCATCCCGGAGTGTCTGGATATGCTGTTTCGAGCCACTTACTGATTTAACGTAAGACCAGAACTTCCTAGGATTTTCTGTCAAGTCTGTACATAGAATTTTACTTTCGAATTCACTGAACGCTTCACGCATAGCCCTCCTTACGTCAACTTTGACATCGTTTAGGTTCTGTTTGTCTGAGAGGTTTTGGCTGCGTTTAAACTTGGAGTGAAGCTCTCTTTGCTTCCGCAGTAGTTTCCTAACTTTGTTGTTGAACCACGGTGGGTTTTTCCCGTCCCTCACAGTTTTACTCGGCACGTACCTGTCTAAAACGCATTTTACAATTGCCTTAAACCTTTTCCATAAACACTCAACATTGTCAGTGTCGGAACAGAAATTTTCGTTTTGATCTGTTAGGTAGTCTGAAATCTGCCTTCTATTACTCTTGCTAAACAGATAAACCTTCCTCCCTTTTTTTATATTCCTATTAACTTCCATATTCAGGGATGCTGCAACGGCCTTATGATCACTGATTCCCTGTTCTGCACTTACAGAGTCGAAAAGTTCGGGTCTGTTTGTTATCAGTAGGTCCAAGATGTTATCTCCACGAGTCGGTTCTCTGTTTAATTGCTCGAGGTAATTTTCGGATAGTACACTCAGTATAATGTCACTCGATGCTCTGCCCCTACCACCCGTCCTAAACATCTGAGTATTCCAGTCTATATCTGGTAAATTGAAATCTCCACCTAAGACTATAATATGCTGAGAAAATTTATGTGAAATATATTCCAAATTTTCTCGCAGCTGTTCTGCCACTAATGCTGCTGAGTCGGGAGGTCGGTAAAAGGAGCCAATTATTAACCTAGCTCGGTTGTTGAGTGTAACCTCCACCCATAATATTTCGCAGGAACTATCCACTTCTACTTCACTACAGGATAATCTACTACTAACAGCGACAAACACGCCACCACCGGTTGCATGCAATCTATCCTTTCTAAACACCGTCTGTGCCTTTGTAAAAATTTCGACTGAATTTATCTCTGGCTTCAGCCAGCTTTCTGTACCTATAACGATTTCAGCTTCGGTGCTTTCTATCAGCGCTTGAAGTTCCGGTACTTTACTAATGCAGCTTCGACAGTTTACAATTACAATACCGATTGCTGCTTGGTCCCCGCATGTCCTGACTTTGCCCCGCACCCTTTGAAGCTGTCGCCATTTCTGTACTTGCCCGAGGCCATCTAACCTAAAAAACCGCCCAGTCCACGCCACACAGCTCCTGCTACCCGTGTAGCCGCTTGCTGAGTGTAGTGGACTCCTGACCTATCCAGCGGAACCCGAAACCCCAGCACCCTATGGCGCAAGTCGAGGAATCTGCAGCCCACACGGTCGCAGAACCGTCTCAGCCTCTGATTCAGACCCTCCACTCGGCTCTGTACCAAAGGTCCTCAGTCAGTCCTGTCGACGATGCTGCAGATGGTGAGCTCTGCTTTCATCCCGCTAACGAGACTGTCAGTCTTCACCAAATCAGATAGCCGCCGGAAGCCAGAGAAGATTTCCTCCGATCCATAGCGACACACATTGTTAAGGCTTTCGTGGCCACTTGTTGACAAACTGCCTATTGGCTTCTGTCTCGGGTTCTTCGGCCGACGTTCATCTAATGATTTTTCTAGAAATCATTAGATGAACGTCGGCCGAAGAACCCGAGACAGAAGCCAATAGGCAGTTTGTCGATGTGTGTGATTTCAAAAAAATGGTTCAAATGGTTCTGAGCACTATGGGACTTAACATCCGAGGTCATCAGTCTCCTAGACATAGAACTACTTAAACCTAACTAACCTGAGGACAACACACACATCCATGCCCGAGGCAGGATTCGAACCTGCGACCGTAGCAGTAGCGCGGTTCCGGACTGAAGTGCCTAGGACGGCTCGTCCACAACGGCCGGCTGTGTGTGATGTCCTTAGGTTAGTTAGGTTTAAGCAGTTCTAAGTTCTAGGGGACTGATGACCTCAGAAGTTAAGTCCCATAGTGCTCAGAGCCATTTGAACCTTCTTTTTTTTGCGCGTTACGAGGCTGATCGTGATAGTTTTTTTTCTAAATTCGTCACAGACGATAAAACATGGGTTCATCACTTAAGGCAATCCATAGAGTGGCGCCACAACACTCTCCGCCGAAAAAAAGTTAAAAGCCGCACTCTCCGCGGGTAAAGTCATGGCAACACTCTTCTGAAACTCTGAAGGGAATATTCTGTTTGATGTGCTAATATTCTGTTCGATGTCCTCCCTCACGGTGCAACGATCAACTTTAAAGTGTATGTGCTACCTCCTGGAAACTGAAGAAATGATTTCAATGTCGTCGTCGCCACAAAAATGCAAATGAACTACTTCTTATCCATGACTAAGCAAGGCCTCACACAGGTCTACCCACCCACTGGAATCGTCTTCCTCCTTCACACTGTAGCCAGCATCTCGCACTTTCCGACTTTCACCCTTCCTCTTGCAAGCGGTAAACTAGCCGTGACGACCACAACAGCGCCCTGGACCAGCAGACACGTGCGTCTCGGAAATCATGTGTTACTATCTTCTTGGGAAAGTGTATGTGGAATATGTGGGAGGTGCTTCATTGTGATGCTATGCACAAAAGTTGTCCAGAAAATTTGCAAGTTACTATTACTTTTAACAAAATCTACATAAATCTTTCTATAATTTTGTATATATTCCATCACAATTTTTCTAATTGCAGTTAAGAATGCATTATACACTGGGGTGAGAAAACTCACTGGTTGCCTCCTAATAGCGTGTCGAACCTTCTTTTGCAGCAACTCGACATGGCAAGGACTCAATAAGTCGTTGGAAATCTCCTGCAGAAATACTGAGCCATGCTGCCTCTAAAGACAATCCATAATTGCGAAAGTGTTGTCGGTGCAGTATTTTATGCACGAACTGTCCTCTCGATTATGTCCCATAAATATTCAATGGGATTGATGTCGGCGATCTGGCTGCAGAAATCACTCGCTTGAATTCTCCAGAATGTTCTTGATACCAATCGCAAACAATTGTGGCCAGGTGACATAAAACATTGTAATCCAAAAAAATTCCATCTTTGTTTGAGAACATGAAGTCCATTAGTGGCTGCAAATGGTCTACAGGTAGCCGAACGTATCCATTTCCAGTCAATGATCGGTTCCACTGGACCACAGGACGCAGGCCATTCCATGGAAACACAGCCCACATCATTAAGTAAGCACCACCAGCTTATATAGTGCCTTATTGACAACATAGGTCCATGGCTTCGTGGGGTCTGTGCCACACTCGAACCCTACCATCAGCTCTTACCAGCTGAAATCGGGACTCATCTGACCTGGTCACAGTTATCCAGTGTTCTAGGGCTCAAACGATAAGGCCGCGAGTCCAGAAGAGGCGCTGCAGGCGATGACGTGCTGTTAGGAAAGGCAGTCGGGTCGGTCGTCTGCTGGTATAGCTCATTAAGACAAATTTGGACACATTGTCCTACGAACACGTTCTTCGTACGTCCCACATTGATTTCTACCATTACTTCACCAACGTTGCTTATCTGCTAGCACTGACAACTCTACACCAACGCCGCTGCTCTCGGTCGTCAGGTGTACGCCGTCAGCCATTGGGTTGGGTTGGGTTGGGTTGGGTTGGGTTGGGTTGGGTTGGGTTGTTTGGGGGAGGAGACCAAGCAGCGAGGTCATCGATGTCATCGGGTTAGGGAAGGACGGGGAAGCAATTTGGCCGTGTCCTTCCAAAGGAACCGTCCCGGCATTTGCTTGGAGCGATTTAGGGAAATCACGGAAAACCTAATTCAGGATGGCCGGACGCGGGATTGAACCGTCGTCCTCCCGAATGCGCCACTGCGTTGTCTCTAGTGAGAGGTAATGGCTGAAATTCGGTATTGTTGACACACTCTTGCCACTGTGGGTCTCGGAATACTGAATTCCCTAATGATTTCAGAAATGCAATGTCCCACGCGTCTAGCTCCAACTGCCATTCCGCGCTCGAAGTCTATTAACTCCCGTCGAGCAGCCATAATCACGTCGGAAACTTTTTCACGTGAATCACCTGAGTACACGTGACAGCTCCCCCTATGCATTGCCCTTTCATATCTTGTGTATGCGCTACTACCACCATCTGTATATGTACGTATCGCTATCGCATGAGTTTTGTCGCCCCAATTTAACTCCCAGACACGGGGTTTTGGAGTGTTGGCATCGCAGTGAAGAGCCTTACGTAGTACCAGAAGCCCTGATGACGAAGCTGTGACATTAGACTCCGGTGTTGGTCGTTTTAAATCACTTTAACAAGCCAGCTACACGCCCCCTTCCTATCACGTTAACCTCTAGAACTGCTGGGATTTCTCTCTCGCAAAGCTTTTATTCTCTATTGTTTATTAAGTAATATGTGTGTGAAGACTGACTGAAGTTATACTCACATTTTCTACTACAAATACCACCCATTTTACGTATCCACGATCCATCTCGACATTATTTCGTTGTTTGGTGACGATTTAAAATGAACTGATACGTTCGTATAGCTTGGAAACTACTAGAGATACCGTTATATTTTTCCGCGTGCACTCAAAATAGATTTAAATGTGCACCGGGCAGTATGTTGTGGCAAATGTCACCGATTGCATCATTTGGTGCTGTTGCCAAGACCAAGAATTGTGCCGCGCAAATCCTGACCATGCGCCAGGCTACGCGTTTTTAGTCTGCCTTGTCTTAAGGAGGACATAGAACTTGAAATGTGGGATACAAAACCGCTAGCAATTGTGGCTGGTTAACCGTTCTAATGTATACATGCACAACACTGACAGAAAAATTAAAAAAGCACCTCCCGCCAAAATTCATCTTTGATTTCTAAGTGAGAGCAGCAACCGTAGTGTTCGTACTTGCAGGCACGCCAGAAAGGATAGTAAGTCTCTTCATTTGTAACAGAATACAGCATAGAACGTTAGAACGTAGTGCAAGGAGACTACACTGAAATTTCGCTTTGTTGCAACTGACAAACGCCTATAGGAAAACATGGATGGCAGAGAGATAAACATCTCAGTAGAATGTTTGTAAGAGGACCCAAAGCAAGCCGACGATAATTCACACAGCAACTTAGTGACTGCCTCCTTGCCTTGCCTCGGCTGTACGGTATTAATTCCACGAAGAGCAGTGCCGCTAAATTAACTCTCTCCTGTTGGCCCTCCCGTGCCACGGTCTTAAGTTTCGTTCGACTCCGATGCCTTGAAGTTTCGAGATAAATTAATTAGAATGAAAAGTGTATGATACAGGGTAATTAACGTAAGTAGAAAGGAACTGTGTTAAATAACCTTGTTTTAGACAGCGAAATATCCTTTATCCATAACGTCTTGCTTGGGAAAAAAGGTAAACAAGTAATCGTATTCGACATCCCAGTGTCGATGTAAAACTTTAAAAAATTCGAAACAAAGGGTACAGTCTACAAGGCCGACAGAAACTGGACAGTAAATGTAGTTCTAAAAGCTTGGTGTCTACACAGCAGAACGCGTTGCAACGCTCAAAGGTTTCAATCATGGAGCGATAATGGATAGGGTCCAGCCAAATGAACTGACTCTGTCATAAAAATGACTTGTGGATAAAAGCGAACTGAGAGAACTGATAAATAAATGTCGTGTGACTAGGGCCTCCCATCCGGTAGACCGTTCGCTGAGTGCAAGTCTATCGATATGACGCCACTTCGGCGACTTGGACATCGATGGGGATGAAATGATGATGATTAGGACAACACAACACACAGTGTCTGAGCGGAGAAAATCTCCCACCCAGCCGGGAATCGAAACCGGGCGCTTAGGATTGACATTCTGTCGCACTGACCATTCAGCTACCGGGGGCGGACAGAAAATTGATAAAAGGAGATCTATAACATGCCCAGGAGGAGATAGAGCGTCGGAAAGAAGTGTGCAGCCAAAGATTCTCCCAGAAAAAGAGCTCTGCATCGACACTAGATGCAGATTTCATAACTGAAGCAGTCAGTGTGATATGGCTGACAATGACAACCCGTGTATGACAAGTGGCAAAGGATGTCGCCTTCCCAGCTTCACCCCACAAGTCAACAACTAAAATGAGCGTGTTAAATCAAGTGGTAAAGCAGGAAGGTTAAAACGCTACCTGCTTTCGTTGCGTGGATCCGGTGAGACAAGAATGACGAGTACGGGTGCGACACAGGACTGCAGCTTCGCTTCGACAGGGGGATATGACGTACTGTGCATAGACAGGCAGAAAGGGACATTGTTGTATGATTATATGATTTGAGAACAATCACTGAAAGCCTTAATTACATCCATTAAACATCTAGGAGTGTGTGTACGAACGGTTCTATGTGGAACTGTCACATAGAACTAATCACAGGTGAGGCAGATGCCAGACTGAGATTCAGTGGAAGAATCCTCGGGAAATGTAGTCCATCCACAAAGAAAGCAGCTTAGAAATGCGACCAGTACCTGAACACTACTCATCAGTGTAGGATCCCTACTGAACAGGATCTACAGAGCGAATACAGAAGATCCAAAGAAGAGCGGTGCATTTCGTTATAGGTTCATTTAGAAAGTGTAAAAGCGTAAAGGAACGCTCAGCCAACTTCAGTAGCAGACGCTGCAAGAGAATCGTTCTTCATCACAGTGTGGTTTACTGTTGAAATTTCGAGAGTGCGGAGTGTGTACACAGACTCAACCAATGCATTGCTTTTCTACGTATATTTACAGAGGAGACCATGACCGTAAAATTAGAGAGATTCCTGCTCACACGTAAGTTTGCCGAAAATCGTTCTTCTCGCGAAGCATTCGCGACTGGCAGAAGACAGGAGCGAAGTGACGTAGTACACAAAGTACCCTCTGCCACACACCGTAAAGTGGTTTGCGGAGGATAAACAAACATATTCTGCAATTCTTGGTGGAGAACAATCCTAAGGAAATGTAATTTACGTACGAAAGAGACTGTTTGCAAAATAATAAGACCAATTTCCGAGCACCGTTCATAGAAATGACAGCTTTACGATGTTGGATAAACGCAAGAGAGAGAACAGATTCAAAGACGAGCTGTACGACGCTTCAGAACACTCAATGCAGCCCGACGGGAGACGGTATAAGAAAAACACTGTGCTCCGTTCCAAGAGCCCATTTTACAAAATGAGTCGAGAACAGTACTACTTAAGCTAATATAAATATTAAAGAATTTCGTGCTCATAACAGAAGGGCACCTAACGTCTTTCTTTCAGCGTACAATACGCGGATAGAATAGGATGGTGGGGAGACGGGCGCCGGGGAGGGGGGGGGGGAGAGGGGGGGGTGCGGTATACGGCTGTAGATACAGATTTCAAGGAGGAGAATCGTAACATGGGAAGCTGATGACCCTGTAGTCAAATCGACCTGCTCGTCGAGGAAAAGGCACTGAAATCTGTTTTCATATGTAACTTTCAGACTAACGGAGAGATTCAGTATGCCAGCGTCAAAAATTTGATAAATTTGTGCAGCAGACTGCGATTACCTCTGGGATTTGTGACGGTTAGGAGCCTCCAGGGGAGCAGTGCCAGAGGAGAAAGATGCCCAACATTATTCCGCTGCGGACGGGCCGTCTGCTCGTTCCTCACTGCCAGCAGAAACCTGCACACCTCTGCATCTCGAATCTCTCGCGTGGGATTTTGCGGCTGCAGGGTTCGGCGTTGAATGGAAGTAGGGCCCAATATCTGGCAAGTCCGCCAGAAAGAGGGTTGGCGAGAGGCAATACTGTATGCAGGAAGGGGGGGATTTGGGGAAGGGGACCGCAGCACGCGAGCGAACCGTTTTCCCGGTCACTGAATAACGCGCTTGCCTTGCTTATCTGTAGCGCGCAGGTGGCAATGAAAAACGAAGCCGACATCGTGTCCGACAGGAATCGTGCAGCTCACTATTCTTGCAGCGACAGAAGAAAGTACCTTGCTGGTTAGAATCACAGTTACGATGCTATGAATAATACCCATGGAAAGAAAGAGTTTACAGGTCCATCGCGTATTTATAGGACAGTGATGAAGACCTTACTGTCTCTGACTGCTTTAAATAGCAATACTGCTAACTTTTCGGTTAAATCTCCAGGCAGTTTGGGTCAGGCTGCGCAGTCAGGCAACCAGAACAATTTTACTAAAATGAGCTGCATAACACCAGTCCCTGAAATGAAGGCCACTAAAGATAAGTGGCACGGCATAAAGGAGCAAACGATTCTTCTTTCTATTAAGTTTGGTTGTGGTAAACTGTGGCACATTCAAAGAAGTAAATAATTTTTCTTTTACGTTTTTTTGTGTACAGTCCAGTCACATTAATGTGACCATTGGCTGTTTTCGATGTCAAAGTGCATAAAATCTCAAAGACGGCAGGCTGCAGCACTAACAGCGGAAGGTACATAAAACTTCGTTGGGGGACGCGGACAAGATTCTAGTCGTTTTCAATACGCGGAACGCAGAGATTTATCTAACGGACAAAAGAGCATGAACATATGCCTTCGGAGCAAGGGTGGAAGCTTTTCAGAAACAGCTGAGTTTCTAAACTGTTCGCCTGACGCCGTGGTTAAAGTATACCGTGCATGGCAAAATGGCGCTATCCAAAACAGGCCGAGACAACTGTTGCGCACTGACCACAGCGGTGAACGACGGCGGCTTAGATGTGTACAAGCGAGTACATGGCAACTGACAGCAGTTATGAACTGAGAGGTACCATCATTGCCTCTTCAACGACAGTTCAGTAAATGTTGATGCGCAAGGGCCTCCGCAGCAGGGAGTCTACTTCACGTACCTATGCTGACGGCTGTTCACCGGCGAAGAAAGCTCGAATTTGCACGCCAGTACCGTTACTGGGCGTCCACTTGTGGCGACCAGTGGCCTTTATTTATGAATCAAGTTTTATGCTCCATCGGACAGGAAGCAAACACTTGCAACCATCGTAGGGATGGTCTAAGCAGGAGGATAGGACATTATACGATCTGGGGATGTTTTCGTGGTATTCCCTAGGTGATCTCGTCATTCTGAAAGGCGCACTGTATCAGCACTAATATACATCTACTCTTGGGGACTATGACCATCCCTGCATACAGTTTGTTCTTCCTCGGTACTATGGTAACGGCAATGCAACGTTCCACACAGATCGCAGTGTACGTGCGTGATTCGAAGAATACAAGGATGAGATTACCGTGCTCCCTGGCCACCAAACTCACCGGATTTTAAAGCAATCGAGAACCTGTGGCACCAACATGCTCGAGATGCTTGCGCCATGGATCCCCTAGCGAGAAACCCAGCTCTGCTGGCCAGAACACTGGAGTCTGCGTAATTACACAACACTGTCGGTACCATCTTCCCGCACGTCTCGCGGCGGTCCCCGTTGGAAAAGGTGGCTATTCAGGTTTTTGACAGGAAGTCAAATTAATGTGACTAGACAAGTAATTAAACAAAAAATTGGTTCAAACGGCTCTGAGCACTATGGGACTTAACTCCTGAGGTCATCAGTCCCCTAGAACTTAGAAATACTTAAACCTAACTAACCTAAGGACATGAAAAACATCCATGCCCAAGGCAGGATTCGAACCTGCGACCGTAGCGGTCGCGCGGTTCCAATCTGTAGCGTCTACAACTGCTCGGCCACCCTGGCCGACTAGTAATTAAATACATACGTGCCAACGAATAGCTCAGTGTACAAAATGTGAAAAAAATGAAGTCCGTTGCTTCTTTACAGAGCGTAGGGGAACGATGCGAGAGACCCGCACCACCGTAGTAGGCAAGGTCCTAATGGAGGTGGTTTGACATTGCCTTCCTCCGACCGTGATGGGGATGAATGATGATGACGAAGACGACACAACACCACCCAGTCATGTCGAGGGAGGAAAAATCCCTGACCCCGCCAAGAATCGAACCCGGGACCCCGTGCTCGGGAAGCGAGAATGCTACCGCGAGACCAAGAGCAGCGGACAGTGTACACAACACATTGGCAATAAAAAAATTGCGCTCTTTACTGAGGAAGTATTTGTCGTGGCATATTGTAGTGTGTTTGTTTCTCGACCTAGGACTGTCTTTTTGGCAGATACTTTTCCGTCTTGTGAAGATTTCTTTCTTTCTTTCTTCCGCGGAGGAAGAGAGGGGGGCGGGGACATCGTGGTATTCAGTGGCACTGGATCACTACTGAAGACATACAGCTAGACTCGGCCGGACGAAAGCAGAAAGGCGAGCTCATTAGCGACAGTCCAAAACATCGGACTGGGGAACGTTGCAGAGGAGCTCGGTCGCGTCATTTTTAAAGGAACGATTTCGGCATTAGCTTTCCGCGATTAACGGGAACTGAACGTTTAAATCTGCCGGATGGATATTCGAGCGCCGTCCTTCCGAAATCTTTTTCGAAATCGCATCTACATCTACATTTACATCCGTACTCCGCAACCAACCTGACGGTGTGTGGCGGAGGATACCTTGAGTACCTCTATTGGCTCTCCCTTCCATTCCAGCATAGCATTGTTCGTAGAAAGGATTGTCGGTATGCCTCTCTGTGGGCTCTAATCTCTCTGATTTTATTCTCATGGTCTCTTCGCGCGATATACGTAGGAGGGAGCAATATACTGCTTGACTCCTCTGTGAAGGTATGTTCTCGAAACTTCAACAAAAGTCCGTACCGAGCTACTGAGCGTCTCTCCTGCAGTCTTCCAGTGGAGTTTGTCTGTCATCTCCGTAACGCTTTCGCGATTACTAAATGATCCTGTAACGAAGCGCGCTGCTCTCCGTTGGATCTTCTCTATCTCTTCTATCAACCCTATGTGGTACGGATCCCACACTGCTGAGCAGTACTCAAGCAGTGGGCGAACAAGCGTACTGTTGTAACCTATTTCCTTTGTTTTCGGATTGCATTTCCTTGGGATTCTTCCAATGAATCTCAGTCTGTCATCTGCCTTACCGACGATTAATTTTATATGATCACTCCATTTTAAATCACTCCTAATGCCTACTCCCAGATAATTTATGGAATTAACTGCTTCCAGTTGCTGACCTGCTATATTGTAGCTAAATGACAAAGGATCTTTCTTTCTATGTATTCGCAGCACATTACACTTGTCTACATTGAGATTCATTTGCCATTCCCTGTACCATGCGTCAATTCGTTGCAGACCCTCCTGCATTTAAGTACAATTTTCCATTGTTGCAACCTCTCGATATACTACAGCATCATCCGCAAAAAGCCTCAGTGAAATTCCGATGTTATAAACAAGGTCATTTATGTATATAGTGAATAGCAACGGTCCTACATCACTCCCCTGCGGCACACCTGAAATCACTCTTACTTCGGAAGACTTCTCTCCATTGAGAATGACATGCTGCGTTCTGTTATCTAGGAACTCTTCAATCCAATCACACAATTCGTCTGATACTCCACATGCTCTTACTTTGTTCAATAAACGACTGTGGGGAATTGTATCGAACGCCTTGCGGAAGTCAATACACACGGTATCTACCTGGGAACCCCTGTCTATGGCCCTCTGAGTCTCGTGGACGAATAGCGCAGCTAGATACTGCGCCATTTCGCTCGGTCGTCAGACGGAATACAAATGGCGGTGCTCCTGAGCAGGCTAACAGAAAAAACTACTTGCAGTTATGTACAAGAATCGTAGGCTGACGCGAAGGGATTCAAAATGGTCCCGCTTTGTATGCAATCGGCACTAACTGAAAACATTTAGTTGGTATACAACATCTCAGCATCATTCTCGTCTCTCTCTCTCTCTCTCTCTCTCTCTCTCTCTCTCTGTCTGGGTGCATAGATCCTGAGAAATCAGTACCCACGACGACCACATCTGTCCGTAATAACGGCCTTCATACCCCTGGGCACTGAGTCAAACAGAGCTTGGATGGCGTGTACAGGTACAGCTGCCCATGCAGCTTCAACACGATAGCACAGTTCATCAAGAGTAGTGACTGGCGTATTGTGACGACCAGTTGCTCGGCCACCATTCACCGGGCATTTTCAATTGGTGAGAGATCTGGAGAATGTGCTGGCCAGGGCAGCAATCGAACATTTTCTGTATCCAGAAAGGCCCGTACAGGACCTGCAACATGCGGTCGTGCATTATCCTGCTGAAATGTAGGGTTTCACAGGGATCGAATCAAGGGTAGAGCCACAGGTCATAACACATCTGAAATGTAACGTCCACTGTTCAAAGTGCCGTCAACGCCAACAAGGGGTGACCGAGACGTGTAACCAATGGCACCCCATACCATCACGCCGGGTGATACGCCAGTATGGCGATGACGAATGCACGCTTACAATGTGCGTTCACCGCGATGTCGCCAAACGCAGATGCGACCATCATGACGCTGTAAACAGAACCTGGATTGATCCGAAAAAATGACGTTTAGCCATTCGTGCACCCAGGTTCGTCATTGAGTACACCATCGCAAGCGCTCCTGTCTGTGATGCAGCGTCAAGGGTAACCGCAGCCATGGTCTCTGAGCTGATAGTCCATTCTGCTGCAAACGTCTTCGAACTGTTCGTGCAGATGGTTCTTGTCTTGCAAACGTCCCCATCTGTTGACTCAGGGATCGTGACGTGGCTTCACGATCCGTTACAGCCATGCGGATAAGATGCCTGTCATCTCGCCTGCTAGTGATACGAGGCCGTTGGGACCCAGCACGGCGTTCCGTATTACCCTCCAGAACCCACCGATTCCATATTCTGCTAACAGTCATTGGATCTCGACCAACGCGAGCAGCAATGTCGCGATACGATAACCCGCAATCACGATAAACTACAATCCGACCTTTATCAAAGTCGGAAACGTGATGGTACGCATTTCTCCTCCTTACACGAGGCATCACAACAACGTTTCACCAGGCAACGCCGGTCAACTGCTGTATGTGTACGGGAAATCGGTTGGAAACTTTCCTCATGTCAACACGTTGTAGGTGTTGCCGCCGGCGCCAGCTTGTGTGAATGCTCTGAAAAGCTAATCATTTGCAAATCACAGCATCTTCTTCCTGTCGGTTAAATTTCACATCTGTAGCACGTCATCTTCGTGGTGCGGCAATTTCAATGGCCAGTAGTGTATTTTCATGAAACATCTCACAGTGTTAAGACTAAATTCACAGTTAAAAATCAGTCATGTACTAGTAAGTCGCTATAACCGATTCCTCAGCAGTGTGATCCGGCTCGTTTCTTTCTTGTCACACCCCGTACATACACCGTAAAGCACTGCAGGGTGTGCATCTGTGGGTACGCCTACTTCTTCGCATTAGTAGTCACTCGATCGAACTGCCTTTTGTACTAAGGTCTTAACTCACCGACCTCGCATCCTGTCATGCCAAGTGACGAAAGTCATGAGATACCTCCTAATATCGTGTCGGACCTCCTTGTGCCAGGCGTAGTGCAGCAATTGGACGTGGTGTGGACTCAGCAAGTCGTTGAAGTTCCTTGCAGAAATATTGAGCCATGCTGAGTCTATAGCCGTCTGTAATGGTGAAAGTGTTAGCGGTACAGGTTTTTGTGCAGGAACTGACTTCTCGATTATATCCCGTAACTGTTTGATGGAATTCATGTCAGGCGATCTGGGTGGCCACTTCATGTGAGAGTTAACGCCTGACACTTGGTATTCTCGGCACACTCTTGACACTGTGCGTCTCGCAATACCAGATTCCCAAACAATTTGAGAAATAGAATGGCCCATGCGTCTAGCTCCAACTACATATACATCTAAATCTGCATACATACTCCGCAATCCACCATAATGTGCGTGGCGGAGGGTACCTCGTACCACAACTAGCATGTTCTCTCCCTGTTCCACTCCCAAACAGAACGAGGGAAAAATGACTGCCTATATGCCTCTGTACGAGCCCTAATCTCTCTTATCTTATCTTTGTCGTCTTTCCGCGAAATATAAGTTGGCGACAGTAAAATTGTACTGCAGTCAGCCTCGGATGCTAGTTCTTTAAATTTCCCCAGTAGCGATTCACGGAAAGAACGCCTGCTTTCCTCTAGAGACTCCCACCCGAGTTCCTGAAGTATTTCAACAACACTCGCGTGATGATCAAACCTACCAGTAACAAATCTAGCAGCCCGCCTCTGAATTGCTTCTATGCCCTCCCTCAATCCGACCTGATAGGGATCCCAAACGCTCGAGCAGTACTCAAGAATAGGCCGTATTAATGTTTTATAAGCGGTCTCTTTTACAGATAACCACATCTTCCCAAAATTCTATCAATGAACCGAAGACGACTATCCGCCTTCTCCGCAACTGCCATTACATACTTGTCCCACTTCATATCGCTCTGCAATGTTACGCCCAAATATTTAATCGACGTGACTGTGTCAAGTGCTACACTACTAATGGAGTATTCAAACATTACAGGATTCTTTTACCTATTCATCTGCACTAATTTAAAATTATCTATATTTAGAGTTAGCTGCCATTCCTTACACCAGTCACAAATCCTGTCCAAGTCATCTTGTATCCTCCTACAGTCACTCAACGATGACACCTTCCCGTACACCACAGCATCATCAGCAAACAGCCGCACACTGCTACCCACCTTATCCAAAAGATCATTTATGTAGATAGAAAACAACAGTGGACCTGCCACACTTCCCTGGGGCACTCCAGACGATACCCTCACCTCCGATGAACACTCACCATCGAGGACAACGTACTGGGATCTACTATTCTGTTGTACTGCCATAATCACGTCGGACACCTTCTCACATAAATCACCTGAACACGCGATACTACCGCCATGCGCTTACGTGTATATCGCTATCCCAACCATTCTGTCACTCAGCATCATCTGAAGGAAGCCATAACATGAAAATGGTACTGACTAGTAGAAAGTGTATCCAGAGTCATTGGTCATAAAATCCAAAGCTATTTCGTGATTCACTGCGAAACTAACTTGAGTCTCATATAACTTCCCCTCATACAGCTCAGATCCAGGTTACGAACTTGCTGTATTCGTATTTACCAACTTAGAGAAATACACTAAGGAAACATCAGATATGAATCTAGGAATAACGACATCCTTGCTGACACTGGCAACACCCCACGTACCTTAAGAATCGCCCCGCAACCCTAGGACGGCTCCTTGCATAACTCGTCAATGATTACGTCAAGTACCATCGTTTGAAGTTAACCAAAGGAATCCAGGAACGTGGTAAACTGTTAGTCGCCCATGTCGCTATAAGGTATGTGTATTCGGTTCGCTATTGAGGATGGGATTTAATGCATGGAAACAGAATATCGTCCTATGCTCGCAGACGCGAATCCCGGATAGTTTCCTGGCGGAAGAAAGTCGCAAGACAGGTAACAGGTTTCCACGGTGATTTTCACCAGTTACGGTGGCGGCGCTCAGGGTCCTGATAATCATCGCTACAGCTTCCCGGAGATGGTATCGGCTAGCTACTACCGAAGTAATTACAGCGTGCTGTCGTCATGACTGCTTTCTATCTCTCTCTATCTTTCTCTCTCTCTGTCTCCAGTGCACAATTTCTGCAGGCACATTCAGTTTAACAGCCGGTCAAGATTCAAGATTACAGTGAGATTATCTCTGACCTCTCGAGTATTGTATCCCGCTAAACGCGGTAGCTATGATACTAACATAACTAAACCTTCAGCGAGAGGTCGCTGGGATAAGACTTCGGATATTACTTTAATTATTCAAAAATATAGTTAACTGAGATACAATGTTATGTAAGAGAATTATCAGTTCTGCTTCAGGTCCGGCAGGGGTACTAGACACCACTTTTAGTACTGCTAGCTATACTGGCGAGAAGAATGAAAGTGAACATGTGAACATGTATTACATACTGAGGTGACGAAAGTCACGGCGTAGCGATCTGCACGTATACGTATAGCGATATTATCGCGTAAATAAGGAATAAAACGGAAGTGCATAGGCGGAGCTGTCATTTGTACTCAGTTGATTCATATGAAAAGGTTTCAGACGTGATTAAGGTTTCACGACCGGAATTAACAGACTTTGGATGCGGATGGTTGTTGGAGCTAGACGCACGGGACATTCCATTTCGGAAATCGTTAGGGAATTCAATATTGCGAGATCAACAGTATCAAGAACTTGCTGAGAATATAAAATTTCAGGCTTTACATCTAACCACGGACAACGCTGTGGGCGACGGCCATCATTTAACGACCGAGAGCAGCAGCGTTTGCGTAGAGTTGTCAGTGTAAAAGACAAGCAACACTGCGTGAAATAACCGCAGAAATCAGCGTGGGACGTACGACAAACGTATCCGTTAGGGCACTGTGGCGAAATTTTGCGTTAATGGGCTCTGGCAGCAGACGAGCGACTCGTCTGTGCCACGTGACCGGACATGATTCTACATCCACAGCGATACTCTGCAATCCACCTAAAGACTTGTGGCGGGGGTACCCCGTATCATTAGTCATTTCTTTTCCTGTTCCACTCGCAAACAGAGCGATCTAAAACCGCTGTCTACATGCCTGGGTATGAGCCCTACCGCTGTCATTATCCCAGGGGATGAGCCCTAATTTCTTGAATCTTATCTTCGTGGTCTTAACGAGCAATGTGTGTTTGAGGCAACAGAATCGTTCTGCAATTCAAATGCCGGTTCCCAAAACTGTCTCGATAGTGTTCCTCGAAAAGAACGTCGCCTTTCATCCAGGGTTTTCCATTTGAGTTCCTGAAGCATCTACGTAACATAACACTTGCGTGTTGTTCGAACCCACCAGCCACAAACCTAACAGCTCGCCTCTGAATTGCTTCGACGTCTTTATTTTATCCGACCTGTTACGGATCCCAAACTCTCCAGCATTACTCAAGAACAGGTCGCACCATCGACCTCTAGAGATGAACCATACTTTCCTATAATTCTCCCGAAAAACGCAAGTCGACGAATCGCCTTTCCTACCACAATCCTCACATGGTCGTCTCATTTCATATCGTTTTGCAACGTTACAGGGTTTGGAGAACATTCTGGGCAATTCGAGTGAATTATTTGGCCGCCCTGATCGCCCGACATGAATTCCACGAACATTTATTGGACATATCGAGAGGCCAGTTCGTGCACAAAGTCCTACACCGTCCAACATTTTCGCAATTATGGACAGCTATAGAGGCAACATGGCTCACTAATTCTGTAAAGAACTTCCAACGACTTGATGAGTCATGCAACGTCGAGTTGCTGCAACACGCCGAGCTAAAGGAGATCCGACACGATATTAGGAGGTAACCCATGACTTCAGTCACTTCAGTGTACTTCAGCCATCAGTGGATTTATTTAAATTAGTACGACATAAATTATTTGTTTCTACGACTTTGGTGGGCAACCTGTGTACCCAAGAAGTATATTTAATGTAAATACGACTCGAAAGAAACCACGTGACAAACGAAAAATGGCGCGACAGCTTATGCTCGAAACTTATGCACGAATGGTCTGTGGCTTATTAATTTAAATAAAAGCCTCTGATGATGGAAGTGTAATCCTTCCAAACATGTAGAGGTAAGGGTAATAAATTGACTGGTTACTGTTATTTGCTTTTACAATCACTATTCATAACTCACGGTGAAAATACTGTTGGGAAATAGACCTTGTTGCATCCAAAAAATAATCGAGGCCGTGATACGACGAGGAAGATGTGGCGGGCCGCACTGAAGCGCTCAGCAGACTCGTGACTCTGAAGACGGCAAATGCCTTCCGGGAATAAGAAAATCCGTATCCTTAGGTAAACAAGTGTTCCAGGGCAAGAGAAATTTGTTGGCGAGCAGTTACACGTACTTCAAGACGAGTAACGCAACTGCGCTTCTTCTTCATGGAAAGAGAGTCAGACAATAAATAAAAAACTTAAACAGCGGTTAGAAGTGGAGGAAATGTATGTATAGGAGGATGGTAGCATCATCGAGATGAACCCGATGATCAGGAAATCTTAAGAGAAAAATTTACAATGGCACCTTCTAAAAGGAAGATTGGAAAAGTAACTCTTCTGTCACTTAGTAACAAAAGAGGATGATGAAACTCCTTAAGGCAAAATACTGGGTAAAAGGGGCCGAAATAACTCAAGGAATCAATTCTTCGAAAACTATTAAGAAGTGAAAAGTGAAGCAGAAGACCGAAAGAAGTGGTTGCAGCAGCGACAAGGATCAGCCTTCAGAATAAAGTAGTTATTTTTATCACTATGTGGTCTTTATGTGAGAGATGTGTCTGTTTCCTGAATACAGAGTAAAAGTGGGCTCAGGGGAGGGGTAGAGGGCGCACAAAAACATAAAAAGTCCTACTATCCTCTTATGTTAGTTAAAATCCAACCGCAACCATCACGGATATAATGACAAAATAATACTTTAAACAGTATTCACAAACGCTTTAATTATTACTACATTACACGTTAACTGATTCTTCCGTGGCTTGTTGGCAGAAAAAATCAATAATTATAAATGAGAACCACAATATTGGGAATGCTCTGCAGTATTATTACTGCAGAATTTACACAATATTTGCGTTTTACTTATAGTAACTACATTACAGTCACATACGTCCTTGAAGAGGTAAACCATCCATTAGCAATGATCAAAATGAAATAAAAGTTTTCGCATAAACTGGATCCGTCACTATGTCTTTGCCGAGGCGTAAACCACATATGAATCGTCGATACATGCGCAGCCTCATATATACACCGATGTGACAGGCCGGATTACTGAGTCCGAATAGCAACTATTCACCGGAAATAACGAGCACACAGTATCCGCACAACGAACGTATTCGGGTGCAATGACCTGGCTTGGTTTATTGGAGTTGGATACAGCCGTTATTTACGCTTCGCAGAATATTTCAAATTTTGCTTTCCATTTACGTAATAGCATGCAACAATCGTTGCGTTTGATTACACATGAGCTAAAGCATTTTATGATATAAATGAAACCATTTGAGTACGTTAGTAACTACGTCTTCGCTGGTGTGACCCGTCAGACACGAACTGAGCAAGAACCAAGGAAATGTATTTCTGAATTTAATGTGAGGTTTCGAGGCTGTCATCTGACACTTTTTAAACTATTTATTCATCTTTTCACTGATATTATACAACTTTCAGACTGTCTTAGCTCGTCTTTATGATTTCTAATTTTTAAAACTGTGCGATAGTGTTGTGGTCACTAGAGGTATTGTTACTAATCTCGCATCAGCAAGTACCTCGCACTACAACAGAAAGGGGATGCTTACGTAGGATTACCAATAGGCAGTATAACCTTTGTTTAACTGTTATTATGTACCTTGACTTGATCCAAACTCCTGAATGTTCTCTTATTTGTTGCGGGAACTAGTACACATCACACGTGATTGAACTGTAATGACTTCCAGTCTACGAATAACAGCTGTTACATGAACGTGATTTGAATAACTTTGTTTTAATATGTATTATTTTCGTACTAGAATACGCACGTCTACCACGAAATGAACTGTAGCTGTATAGGAAGTCAGCAAATACAAATACGGTAACTGTGTAGCATATCTTTCTTAGTATGAAGTTTTCTCTTGCTGACCATAAAGCAACATGTTACAGAAAGCTCTGTACCCAAGCAGGTTTATAGGTCAGCCCTAAGTAAGTTAGTAATCAAATCCTCTAACCATACAAAAACTGAGCGATAAAATAATTAGAAAAACTATTGGTGTTGCGGAAGTTCTGTAAGTTATCTTTCCTGGATGACCCATAATTTTTCGTGAGTCCTCCACGAAATTGCTGTCTCGCGTCGACCTGTCCCACAGCTAGATTTATCTGGTAATTACACTTTAAATATCTCTCTACATATACAGGATGGACTATTTGTATTTTAATCCACAACGGAGAATAGATCGGGACAGAGATGAGGTACAGCAAAACGTTTCGGGTAAAAGTTGTGTGTGTCGAAGCGCGTCACCCATTGCTGCTAATGGCCATGACCGTGAAAGTGATTTTCAAGATGATATGGAAGTTTTTTTTTTAATACGTGCCTCAATATTTGGTTTAAGATTTGAAAAGGGCGGCAGATTTTACGTGTAAAATGATACGTTAATCAAGGGCATGACGAGGTTCAATGAAGATCAAATTGGCAAATATATTTTTAATTCTAGTTGGGATCAGTGCAGTAAACACGTGCGATAAAAAGCTTACGTTAAGAGCTATGAGCACTTTTTCATCTTCGCTACTTCGAAACTTAATTCTTCTAATGAACAAATTCTTATAAAGTATGAATTTTAGAGCACATGTTTACTGGACTTTTTTTCTTGTTTTGGTCCATACTGCCACTTGCCAAAATACGGAAAGCAAAGAGCTTGCAGTAGAAGGGATGAGAGAGATGGAAAATTGCTCGTAACTCTTAAGGTATGCATTTGCGCCCCTGTGTTTACTGAGACTTTTTTTGCTTCTAGTAGCCGAGTGGTCTAAGGCGCTGCAGTCATGGGCTGTGCGGCTGGTCCCGGCGGAGGTTCGAGTCCTCCATCGGGCGCGCGTGTGTGTGTGTGTGTGTGTGTGTGTGTGTGTGTGTGTGTGTGTGTGTGTGTGTGTGTCCTTAGGATAATTTAGGTTAAGTAGTTTTTTTTTCCTAGTATCGTGTACTTTCAACTGTATGCGTTTACGCCATTAATTATGATACACGCAGCCTGTATAAAATTAGGGTTCTCATTTTAAAAAATCGCCTGAACTTCAAAATCACCTTGAAAATCACGTTCAAGATCACGGCCATTAGTAGCAATGCGTGTCCCTCTTTGCTAACAACAACTTTTAGATAAAACATTTTCCCGTTATCTCATCTCCAACCCGAGTTGTTCCCGGGTTCGATTCCCGGCGGAGTCAGGGATTTTCTCTGCCTCGTGATGACTGGGTGTTGTGTGATGTCCTTAGGTTAGTTAGGTTTAAGAAGTTCTAAGTTCTAGGTGACTGATGACCATAGCTGTTAAGTCCCAGAGTGCTCAGAGCCATTTGAACCATTTTATTCCCCGTTATGGATTAAAATGGTTCACCCTGTATATTTTGTGGTTGACGTCGGACGCTCATTGAAGCTGTTCGCGGATGATGTGTACAGAGAGGTCGCAACGCCATACAAAATTGTATGGAAATGCAGGAAGATCTATAGACGATCGACGCTTGGAGCAGGGGCAAGCAGTTGACTTCAGCATTAACAAATGTTACCTACTGCGCGTAAACAGACACAAAAACCCGTTACTGTATGATAACACTAATACCTGGGAGTGTGCGTACGGAGAAGTGGAATGAAACTTCCTGGCAGATTAAAACTGTGTGCCGGACCTAGACTCGAACTCGGGACCTTTGCCATTCGCGGGCAAGTGCTCTGCCATCCGAGCTAACCAAGCACGACTCACGCCCCGTGCTCACAGCTTTACTTCTGCCAGTACCTCGTCTCCTACCTTTCAAACTTCACAGAAGCTTTCTACGTACCTTGCACAACAGTCGGCCGCTGGTGGCCGAGCGGTTCTGGGCGCTTCAGTCTGGAACCGCGGCACCGCTACGTCGCAGGTTCGAATCCTGCCTCGGGCATAGATGTGTGGGATGTCCTTAGGTTAGTTAGGTTTAAGTAGTTTAAGTTCTAGGGGTCTGACAACGTCAGATGTTAAGTCCCATAGTGCTCAGAGCCATTTGAACCATTTTTGAACCTTGCAGAACTAGCACTCCTGAAGGAAAGGATATTGCGGAGACATGGCTTAGCCACAACCTGGGGGATGTTTCCAGAATGAGATTTTCACTCTGCAGCGGAGTGTGCGCTGATATGTAAGTGGAATGACTTTATACAATTAATCCTAGGACAGGGAGATGCCGGGGAAAGATTCATTAGAAGAATTATCAGGATATGTTGTCAACCACGAACAAGATAGCTTACTGAACCTTCGTTCGACTCATACTTGAGTATTCTTAGTTTATTGACACTTACCAGACCAGATCGATAGCGGCAAGGGGGAAGACTTAAAGAAGAAATGGGCGTTTTGTAACAGATTCGTTAACAAGCACGAAATTACGGGGATACTGATCTAATTCCAGTTACAGACGCTCGACTACAGGCATTCTACACAACAGTTTTATTTATTGTTGAAGTACTGAAAATGCAAAGAAACGGTTGGACAAAAATAAGGAAACGCCGGTGAGGCCACAGCTTGCGCTGTTGTATTTGACCACGAACGACAACTGTGCAATATCCTCAACACGTTGTGTCAGTCGGGTTCAGAATAGTGTTCTGTGTATCTGTAAATGCATTATAACGGATCTAAGTTACCTCGAATTTGGGCGAATTGTTGGTGCTCGTATGGTGGATGTATCCGTAAGCAAGGTAGCCGAAGTGTTCTGTGTCTGAAGATAATCATTATCGAAGAAAAACATCATTCGCTAAGTCGAAACGCGGATGGTTGAAATGGCTCTGAGCACTATGGGGCTTAAGATCTGAGGTCATCAGTCCCCTAGACTTAGAACTACTTACACCTAACTAACCTAAGGACAGCTCACACATCCATGCCCGAAGCAGGATTCGAACCGGCGACCGTAGCAGCAGCGTGGTTCCGGACTGAAGCGCCTAGAACCTCTCGACCACAACGGAACGCGGATCGAACAGCGCGTTGAGAGAACATGATAGGCGGTCACTGAAGAGATTGTGACGAGAAATAAGGGCATGACAGCTGCAAAAGTAACTGCAGAACTGAATGTTGCACTCGCGAGCCCTTTCAGTTCGAAGTCGCTCCAGATTGGGTTGTTGGCTGTTTGGGGAAGGAGACCAGACAGCGTGGTCATCGGTCTCATCGGATTAGGCAAGGATGGGGAAGGAAGTCGGCCGTGCCCTTTCAGAGGAACCATCCCGGCATTTGCCTGGAACCTAAATCAGGATGGCCGGATGCGGGATTGAACCGTAGTCCTCCCGAATGCGAGTCCAGTGTCTACTTACTGCGCCACCTCGCTCGGTGGTCGCTCCAGAAGCAGGAACTGCAGGACAAGCTGGAATTCCAAAACCACTCATCAGCGATGCAAGTGCCCAAAGCAGGAAATATGTGGTGCCGAAGTCATAAAGCCGGGAGTATGGATCAATGGAAGAAAGTCATTCGATCTGATTGGTCTTGCTTCACACTATTTCCAACTTCTGGTCGAGTTTGCGTTCAAAGAGTGAAACGCGGATGGTGTTAGGTGACCATTTGGGCAGTCATATCGTGGTACTCTATAGGACCCAAGGGTATTGTGCAACGTCACATTACTGCCAAAGATTGTGTGACCATATTGCCTCATCAGGTCCATGTCATGCTACAATGGCTCTGAGCACTATGAGACTTAACTTCTGAGGTCATCAGTCCTCTACAACTTAGAACTACTTAAACGTAACTAACCTAAGAACATCACACACATCCATGCCCAAGGCAGGATTCGAACCTGCGACCGTAGCGGTCGCGCGGTTCCAGACTGAAATGCCTAAAACCGCCCGGCCACAACGGGCAGCCATGCTACATTGTTAGTTCCCCAATGGTGATACTGTGTTCCAGTACGACAGATCGCAATGTTATTGAGCCTTTGTGGTCTACTTTGAAGAGAAAAAGTATTTAATAGCCATCCACCTCCAGCATCGTTGCCTGCCACTATTTTCTAGGGATAATGGTATAATATTTCCTTGAAAAACATACAAAACCTGCATTTACCCATTACGAGACGACTGGGTGCTTTTTTGAAGGCCAGACAGGTTAAATAAATTCGTGAAGCGGTCTGGAGCTCGCGAAATCGAGGATTCGACCGGACGCTCTAGTGGGGCGTGAAAGTAGTGTGCCCTCTGAGACAGAGCTGGCGGCTTCGTTGTGTGTTTCAGATGTCGGGACAGGGTGATGCTTCTAGTTATGTGTCTTGCAGTAGGGAAGCCACTGTGCCAGGGTAGCGTGGTGGTTATTTCTGTTGAGTGGGCACCAGATCCAAGTTCAAATTGTCATTCGTCGCTTCAGCATGCGTATATACATGCAGGGTGGTCCACTGATCGTGACCGGGCCACATATCTCACGAAATAAGCGTCAAACGAAAAAACTGCAAAGAACGAAACTTGTCTAGCTTGAAGGGAGAAACCAGATGGCGCTATGATTGGCCCGCTAGATGGTGCTGCCATAGGTCAAACGGATAACAACTGCGCCTTTTTTTTATAGGAAACCCCATATTACATATTCGTGTAGTACGTAAAGAAATATGAGTGTTTTAGTTGGACCACTTTTTGCGCTTCGTGATAGATGTCGCTGTAATAGTCACAAACATATGGCTCGCAATTTTAAACGAACAGTTGGTAACAGGTAGGTTTTTTAAATTAAAATACAGAACGTAGGTACATTTGAACATTTTATTTCGGCTGGTCAAATGTGATACATGTACCTTTGTGAACTTATCATTTCCGAGAACACATGCTGTAACAGCGTGATTACCTGCAAATACAACATTAATGCAATAAATGCTCAAAATGATATCCGTCAACCTCAATGCATTTGGTAATACGTGTAACGACATTCCTCCCAATAATGAGTAGTTCGCCTTCCGTAATGTTCGCACATGCACTGACAATGCGCTGAAGCATGTTGTCAGGCGTTGTCGGTGATTCACGATACCAAATATCCTCCAACTTTCCCCACAGAAAGAAATGCGGAGACGTCAGATCCGGTGAACGTGCGAGCCATCGTATGGTGCTTCGACGACCAATCCACCTGTCATGAAATCTGCTATTCAATACCGCTTCAACCGCACGCGAGCTATGTGACAGACATCCATCATACTGGAAGTACATCACCATTCTGTCATACAGTGAAACATCTTGTAGTAACATCGGTAGAACATTACGCAGGAAATCAGCATACATTGCACCATTTAGATTGCCATCGATAAAATGGGGGCCAATTATCCTTCCTCCCATAATGCCGCACGATACATTAACCCGCGAAGGTCGCTGGTGTTCCACTTGTCACAGCCATCGTGGATTTTCCGTTGCCCAATGGTGCATATTATGCCGGTTTACGTTACCGCTGTTGGCTAATGACGCTTCGTCGCTAAATAGAACGCGTACAAAAAATCTGTCATCGTCCCGTAATTTCTCTTGTGCCCAGTGGCAGAACTGTACACGACGTTCAAAGTCGTCGCCATGCAATTCCTGGTGCGTAGAAATATGGTACGGGTGCAATCAATGTTGATGTAGCATTCTCAACACCGACGTTTTTGAAATACCCGATTCTCGCGCAATTTGTCTGCTACTGATGTGTGGATTAGCCACAACAGCAGCTAAAACACGTACTTGGGCATCATCATTTGTTGCACGTCGTGGTTGAAGATTCACATGTGGCTAAACACTTCATGTTTCCTTAAATAACGGAACTATCCGGCGAACGGTCCGGACACTTGGATGATGTCGTCCAGGATACCGAGCAGCATACATAGCACACGCCCGTTGGGCAGTTTTATCACAATAGCCATACATCAAGACGATATCGACCCTTTCCGCAAATGGTAAACGGGCCATTTTAACACCGGTAATGTATCACGAAGCAAACACCGTCCGCACTGGCGGAATGTTACGTGATACCACGTACATATACGTTGGTGTCTATTACAGCGCCGTCTATCACCAAGCGAAAAAAGTGGTCCAACTAAAACATTCATATTTTTTTGTACTACAGTAATAAAAATGGGGGTTCCTATTTTGAAAAAACTGAGTTGATATCAGTTTGACCTCCAGCAGCGCCATCTAGCGGGCCAACCATAGCGCTGTCTGGTTTCCCCCTTCAACCTAGACGGGTTTTTACGTTTGATGCTTATTTCGTGAGATATTAGGCCCGATCGTATCAATGGACCACCCTGAATACATTATATAAAAAGTCTGTGGAACCACACGGTTTAATTTGCAAAATGGTCAATTCCGATCCGGTCGCGGACTATCTCTACTGTTGCTCCCACAGCTGACGACAGCGTCCAACACCTAAACCAGCCATGCCGACGAAAGCATGTTCTGTTGGTGCATCACACATGGCTGAAGCGCCGAAAGGATGTCTCGTCCGCCGCTACCCACAGCAGAACAGCGGTGTCCCAAGTTGATGGTGCGGCTACAGTTTCCATCGTCAGACTACAGTCCGCTCTGACAGGAGGACGCTTCTCGCCCCGCCGTGTTGCTGCTCTCGGCGACTACCAGATACGCGTACCTTCTGACGTGTTAGGAACACACAAGCAGCGCCGGTCCAACTGCTTAGGTGGGGCGGAAATACGTGTGTGCTGTGAAATTGCTAATTTGCGACACTCGACAATTCTGCTAACTGAACCAGTTGTTGTTGTTGTTGCTGTTGTCTTCAGTCCTGAGACTGGTTTGATGCAGCTCTCCATGCTAGTCTATCCTGCGCAAGCTTCTTCATCCCCCAGTACTTACTGCAACCTACATCCTTCTGAATCTGTTCAGTGTATTCATCTCTTGGTCTCCATCTACGATTTTTACCCTCCACGCTGACCTCCAATGCTCAATTTGTGATCCCTTGATGCCTCAGAACATGTCCTACCAACTGGTCCCTTCTTCTTGTCAAGTTGTGTTACAAACTCCTCCCCAATTCTATTCAATACCTCCTCATTAGTTATGTGATCTACTCACCTAATCTTCAGCATTCTTCTGTAGCATCACATTTCGAAAGCTTCTATTCTCTTCTTGTCTAAACTATTTATCGTCCATGTTTCACTTCCATACATGGCTACACTCCATACAAATACTTTCAGAAACGACTTCCTGACACTTAAATCTATACTCGATGTTAACAAATTTCTCTTCTTCAGAAACGCTTTCCTTGCCATTGCCAGTCTACATTTTATATCCTCTCTACTTTGACCATCATCAGTTATTTTGCTCCCCAAATAGCAAAACTCCTTTACTACTTTAAGTGTCTCTTTCCTAATCTAATTCCCTCAGCATTACCCGACTTAATTGACTAAATTCCATACAGTAAAGCTGCATGCCCTCGGGAAAAATTACGGCTGTAGTTTCCCCTTGCTTTCGGCCGTTCGTAGTACCAGCAGAGCAAGGCCGTTTTGATTAGTGTTGCAAGGCCAGGTCTGTCAATCACCCAGACTGTTGCACCTGCAACTACTGAAAAGGCTGCTGCCCCTCTTCAGGAACCAGACGTTTGTGTGGTCTCTCAACAGATACCCCTCCGTTGTGGTTGCACCTACGGTACGGCCATCTGTATCGCTGAGGCACGCAAGCCTCCCCACCAACGGCAAGGTCCATGGTTCATGGGGGTAGGACTCAACCAGTATTAAATAGAAACTCTAGTGGGGGTCACCAAGGTACATTGAATACCAAGTCAGTTTCAACGGCCTATCATCTATACGCATCTTCGTTACTTTTGCTTCCAATTATGTGCTCAGTTATTTCGACATCTGTCATTTTGAGATGCGTGCGAGCGTCCCAAATGGGTACAGCGCAAGGAGAGAACGCTAGTTATGACGGCGTTATAGAGAGGTGACGGCAGCCGACGAGATGGAGCCGTCAGGAGCGACGCACCTCAACGCAGGCCGCGGGCACGGTTATATTTACTGGCGGCGGCGGCTGGCAGCGCCACCAGACGGGCAGCACGTCACTCGGATTCCGCGTCTTTATATAGCGGCCGCGGCTGCTTTATGAGTCACGGCGGAGCAGTTTCGCAACGCGCCTCGCCCTTCTGACGGGTTTGTACGTTAATTCCGTACGCATCTAAATAAACGATCGATACTCGATCGAGCAGCTCCATAATTTTAGTACTTTTGACGTCAATTCGAAAGAACATAGCTTTAAAAAAGCCTTATTCACCACAAATAGGATAAAATCTTTATTGTATCTATTTCAGTCCTAACTAGGGTTGCCAGGTCCAAAACTAGGGAAGTCTGATTCGGTGATATACGTTAGCCAGACATTCTAGCTAAAAAAACTGGACTACTTACTTCAAATAGAAATGGATTCTATCTTCGGTAAGAATAGAAGCTGAAGCGATGAATTAAAATTTTTTCCGCAGCTGGGACATGAACCCACGTCTCCTGCTTACCAGGCAGATGTGCTAAAAACTACATCACCGTAGCATTGTGGCTACCACAGATCTAGTCCAATACCCTCAATCGCACGAATTTCTACCCACTCCTTCAACCCATTTTCCCCTTCTTAAATCGTCAGTAAGTACGATTCCCAGGTTCATGACCTGGCTGTGGCATAAATTTTAATTTATTGCTTCAGCTTCTATCCTAATTGAAGGCAAAGTTGAGTCTCAAATGACTCCAGAATAACGTAATTCCATCAGATCAATAGAAATAGACTCATTTGGGTATTTTCATTTGTTTATTCATAACCAGTTACAGCCAAGTTCTTTTCCAAAATTAATCTAAACGTTTTTAAACTAGCTAAACAATCAGTATACAATTTTATTATTTAGCAATTATAATAACAACTAAGCGCTCAGTCTTCTTAAGCGTTCAATCTTCTTTTCAACAGCCGGCCGGAGGGTCGAGTGGTTCTAGGCGCTTCAGTCTGGAACCGCGCGACCGCTACGGTCACAGGTTCGAACCCTGCCTCGGGCATGGATGTGTGTGATGTCCTTAGGTTAGTTAGGTTTAAGTAGTTCTAAGTTCTAGGGGACTGATGACCTCAGATGTTAAGTCCCATAGTGCTCAGAACCATTTGAAACATTTTTTTTTCTTTTTAAGACAGTCTTATGTGAAAATCAACTAAAATTCCTTCCTTAAACAAAAAAGTCTCGTTCGCACTTGCTTTTCTTAACACAGGTAGGAACGACGCGCGAGTGTGGTGGGGCTGGTCAGTTTGGCATCGGCTTGGCGTCACTCGCTGTTGGTGTAGCATGCTTGTGTCATTGTGTGTTTTAGGCTTATCTGGTGTACGAAGAAAAAAGTATGGTACAGACAGAAGAGCAGCACTGGTTGGTATGACTGTACAGTATTCTCTCGAGATATCCTTGTATTCCTTACAGGCGTTGATAAATATCAAGGGGGACAGTTGAAAATGTCTGTCCCGACCGGGACTCGAAACTGGGATATCCGGCTTAGATGGCAGACGCTCTATCCGACTGAGCCACCGAGGACACAGAGGACAGTGCGACTTATCTCTGGTATGCTCCCCGTGAGACCCACATTTCCAACTTACTGTCCACACACTACATTTGTAGTTGAATCTACCGATTCCCATAAGAGTTTGAGCAATGTGAGCGCATCTGCACTGAAGGAGGATCACTGGTCGGTAAGCCTTATCTATATATGAAGATGGCATCTGTTCTTTCGGACATGTCCGGCTAAAGCCGGATACCTGGCAACCCTGGATCTAACCGAAAACAAGTGAAGGCTTGATATCACGTGATCATCGATGTGGATGAAAGTCAACAATTCTTTTTCATCGGGAGAAAAACTGACAGCTATTCTGGCGTTCATGTAGACCTCAGAAGTCATTTGAGAAATTCATAGTAGTGTATCTGAACTCCTCACTGGTAGGCACGCCTGTCAGGTGGCTGAGTGCATCTTGCTCCTGATTTGTGAATTCAGATTCAAGTCTACGTATCTTTTACGCAAAATAAAACTCTTACACAAAAGAAGTAGTATTTCAATACCACAAATAGTTTTATCTGTTAGATGTGTAGCACACTAACACGACCAGTATTGTTACATGGATGTGAAACAGAGTACTTGGAAATGGGCTACAATCATCTACTCCCGAATATTTAAGGAAAATCAGACTACATGTACGGAAGAAAGACTGATCCGAGAAGACTGTAAACTTAAGGAATCATGCAAATAATCAAACGCGGAACGCGCAATGAATAGTAAACGCCTTAGGTAGACAGGTCATACGACCCGAATGAATTCCTTTACTAGATTAGCATCTCCAAAACGAAAGTAATGTAAGTGGGAAAGAAATATAAACGGATTGAGTGGCAAATAGGAGGAACAAAGTTAGAACAGGTGGACGGTTTCAAGTACTTAGGATGCATATTCTCACACGATGGCAACATAGTGAAAGAACTGGAAGCGAGGTGTAGCAAAGCTAATGCAGTGAGCGCTCAGCTACGATCTACTCTCTTCTGCAAGAAGGAAGTCAGTACCAAGACTAAGTTATTTGTGCACCGTTCAATCTTTCGACCAACTTTGTTGTATGGGAGCGAAAGCTGGATGGATTCAGGTTACCTTATCAACAAGGTTGAGGTTACGGATATGAAAGTAGCTAGGATGATTGCAGGTACTAGTAGATGGGAACAATGGCAGGAGGGTGTCCACAACGAGGAAATCAAAGAAAACCTGGGAATGAACTCTATAGATTGGGCTGGTTTTTGAATTTTCCGTCAAAATTTGAATTTCCCCCATTTTATACATAGAGAAATTGGCCTTCGTCAGACGGGATTGGACAAGAAGGAAGTTTACTCCATTATTAAAATTTCCACTTAATGCACTTCTCTTTTTGGCGAAATGTAAGAGAACGGTGATTTCGACCTGAGACAGAGTTCCGAAATTTGAAACGCAACTCAGGAGTGAAGTTTTTTTAAGTATGTATACTAAAGCCTGACGTTTAAAACAGGAATCTCTAGCGTAACGGGAGGCAGCAAGCCACTACAAACTTACCACCAGTAACTGAAAACCATAGCCCGCCCGGTTAGCGCACGGCTTTCCGGGCGGGAAGGAGCGCCTGGTCCCTGGCACGAATCCGCCCGGCGGATTTGTGTCGGAGTTCCGGTGGGGCGGGCAGTCTGTGGATGGGATTTTAGGCGGTTTTCCATCTGCCTCGGCAAATGCGCGCTGGTTCCCCTTATCCCGCCTCAGTTACACTATGTCGGCGATTGCTGCGAAAACTAGTTCTCCACGTACGCGTACACCTCCATTGCTCTACCACGCAAACATAGGGGTTACACTAGTCTGATGTGAGACGTCCCATGGGTGTCCACCGTGGGCCGAACCGAACAATAACCCTGGGTTCGCTGTGGGGCGGCGGAGGGGTGAAGGGGACTGCGGTAGTCGTCGTGTGGTTGTGGACCACTGCGGCTGCGGCGCGACGGAGCCTCTCCGTCGTTTCTAGGAACTCGATTAATATAACATCTGACAACCTTACAGTTTCTCAATTGCAATTAAATTCCATAAACGATACGAAAAACAAATGAACACCAGCTGATTCATGGATCTTATAGAAAGCAACGAGTAAGATGACATGACACGTGATCAAGGAGGCTGCTTTTAGGAAAAATATAATATTAAGTAATGTGCACACTTTCTGTAAACGTTGCGCTTTTGTTCCATCGTATATGCACTACCCTCTTCGTGGTAACATGGACTGCCTAACGTTTAGCGGCCGGCCGCGGTGGTCTCGCGGTTCTAGGCGCGCAGTCCGGAACCGCGCGACTGCTACGGTCGCAGGTTCGAATCCTGCATCGGGCATGGATGTATGTGCTATCCTTAGGTTAGTTAGGTTTAAGTAGTTCTAAGTTCTAGGGGACTGATGACCACATATGTTGAGTCCCATAGTGCTCAGAGCCTTTTTTTTTTTTTTTTTTTTTTTTTTTTTTTTTTTTTTTTTTTTTTTTTTTACGGTTAGCGTTCACATCGCCCACACCGATAAAGCAAAAGACGGATTTTAGTAACTTTGGAAAACGTTCACTGTACTGAGTTTTCAGCAGAACTGAATTTTTTGAACGGTCGATCGATGCAGTCATTTCAATATCAACTTGGGACACTGCATTTCTTCCACCACAGACTCTAGTAGAATCATCAACTTCCTATTATTACAGAGGTACTCCAGTCTACTAGTATTTACCAAATGCAACAGGATTTTACATAGTAAACATTGATTCACTCCTCCGTGTCTTGTTACATCGACACATGCCACTTGTTAGCGAGTTGAACTTTCGTCTCATTTCATTTTTCCGCGATAGACCAATTCATGCGAGATTAAATTTACCGTCCTTCATGACAATACACGATGAAAAGGCGATGATATCTCTTGCCGGAGACAAGGGCTATTGGCGAAATCTGTTAAATATTTGACGATGAGTGACAGCATTCATGAATAATTATCGACCGATTTTGCTACAGATTTATTACGCTGCACAAAGCCAAGCACAAGCCTGGTATTAAACATTCTGTTAAAGCTCTGTAGTCCGATAACTAATTAGGTGTCCCTGCCACAGTGGGTTTAGTGCTCACCGCTGTTTCGAGGTTACTGCGTACCTGTTACGTAGCAGTTCACAGTTTCCCTCGGCCGTACTTGCAAAATGTCATTTACTTCAAAACTGTTTTCGTAGTACTTCCTTGGCGACCCACCTTTTACTTTTTTGATTTCAGTAGTGTGTATCATAGTTAATCATACTCTCTGTTTATTGCTTTTCTTTGAATCCTTGCATACTTACGTTCTAAATGTCGGGAAATATGTTTTCCGTTATTTTCATCTTCCGGTTATTTCCGGGAATGTTGAAAAACCGATCCTAATTAAGCCTGACACCGTAATATCAACCTTACTGTGTTCGCTGTATCCTACGAACAAAGTTATTTTGCTGTAATTACTACGCAAACTAACCATTAGTACTGACAAAATAGATACCACGTTTAAATGCGATTCCATGTACAAGAATAATCTTTTGAGATGAGAGAATTCCGTATCCGGCTGTACCACAAGACATACCCGATTTGTCTCTTTCTGTAACTTGCTATCTGAAATTAAACTAAACCCATTCGAACACTTTAATCATGCAAAGACTAGCAGCCATGTAAAGAGTCACTAACTCATTTACGAGACAGATGCGTAATGAGCGTAACAACATACAAATTCGATTTAAAAAAAAAAACTACGCGAGTGCAGACGTAGACGCTAAGATATTTGAAATATAATGGCCCTTTACAGACTTATGTAACTTCCTGATTTCCGTGCTTACTGTTGGTATCAGAAGGAACACTACCACAGAAAGCTCGATCTGGGATGGATGTTTTACAAAGATCGTGTCTGAGCAACGACTCACTGCTCTTGAAAACCTTGTATGATTCCAAGTTTGAAGTATTTATATCTTGGTGCATGTTTATTGATGGTCGATTCGTGTAACGAACGCCAATCTTTTCGTTATATGTGTGTTCGCATACTGCTGTTAGTTGTAGGCTTTTGTAAGTAATAATTATTACGTGAGACGTTTCGGCGCCTCTATTATTAGCCATTTCCTGCCCTTGCCTATTCAACGTTGGTCCTCAGGCCTTTACCTAATTGTAAGCCCCACCGCGGCATCAGCTACACGCCTGCCACTGAACTGCACCCGATACGCTCCTCTTGCTTGTGAACGAGCGGAGTCCTGCCACTAAGACTGCGGTCATAGTGGCTCAGATACCGGTGGATTCCGCCGACGACCGGAGACGAGCCATCTTTTCAAATCTGTACGCCACTACGTGCACGCTCACACTATAGTCAATTTTATCTCCTGAACGTATTGACGTCGGACGACAATCGGTGAAATTCAAATCAGTTTGTTTCCTTCCGCCAAACCGAGCGACGTTCTTGCATACGAAACGTGAAGCGTGACAAACTGACAAGTTTAGTCCAATAATAGTGAGTTTAATGCATCCTGAAGATGAAATCTCATAATCAGGATATAGCTCGAAATCTATGGACTAAAATCACAGGTTTATTCGAAACCTCAAAAAGGCAAAATCCTTACTGGAAACCTCAAAAAATAATTTGTTCAAGTGAAAAGGTTGGTGTATCTTATATGCTTATAGCTACTGTATTGAATATTTTTTGTGGGCAGGTTATCATTAGTTGTTTACGAGTTGTTATTATGCCAGTAGGGTAGTGATTCTGTGAATATGACGTGATTTGCAAATGTGGTGTACGGTAAGTAATTCCACTATTAAGTGCTATAGGTTATCAGAGTATCTTTGCTACACTTTACGCTTGTCTTTCATTCGTGTGCTAAATGACAGTCATTGAAGGTTAATAGACTTACGTCTGCACAACTTTAAATAAATAGAGCGAAACACAGTGTTTATAAGTTGCTTTTCAAGGTTATCACGAATTATCTGAAGTATGTAACAGAACTTTTCTCCCGTCATCTCATATATTCGTAAAACTGTTCTGGTTATTCCGGTAACTAAGGACAGTGTGTATAGTACCCGCCACTTTCTTTACGAGACAGGAAAGCTCATTCACATCGGCGTCTCTTTTATTCCAGAAGCTGCTCTGCCGCACTCGTATCCAAACACAGAGGTGTCGTAGTATAAAAACCAGCTATAGGTTAAAATCAAATCTGCTTCATACACAGAATAGATTTTAACCTAACCTAGCCTAACCTTCTTGCACCTCTCAAAAAGTGACGAAGGATATCGGACGCACTTTGACCACGCTGTCGGCCGATGTTATCGGGCGACCACAGGCGACGGTGTATAGCGACCGTTGTCGATCTCACTGTGAACGCAACCTTAGGCTGCGATATATCGATATATTCCGTCGACGACCGACATCGGCCGATCTCAGTACGCCACTACGTGTGTGGTCACAATGTAGTCGATCTCATCGTCGAACCATACAGACAATGGATGACAACTGACGAAATTCAAATTATTTTGTTTCATTCGATCATATCGGCAGACACGATACAAAATAAGGTCTGTGAGAAACTAATAGGTTTAGTCTCAGACGGTGTCTGTGTTACTTTGAGGATGATATCATAAACGGGATATAGTTCGGAATCTATGGACTGAAATCTCACGTTTATTGGAAACCACAACTATGCAAATTCTTTATCGGAAATTTTATGGCTAGATTACAACATCAAACAACTATTAAGCTTTAAAGTTTCTGTGGTGGTTCGTTGTTGAGTTGTAGAAGGTGGGCATTAGCTTCCACAGATTATCATCACTGCTTACAGCTGTTTTCATGCCAGTAGTGTGGTGATTTTTAAACGAAGTGGTTTGCAAATGAGGTGTATGTGTTTCCACTTTGCAGTGCTTTAGGTGTCCAGAGCACCTTATTCTAAACTTTATGTTTTTCTTTCATTCGTATGCTGAATGTAAGTCATTCAAGGTTAACTGACGTATGTATCCACAACGTCAAATAAATTCGGCAAAACAATGTTTGTAGCCTTGCTTTTCATAACCATCGAGTAAGTAACAGAACTTTCTATCTTTATCCCATATATTCGTAAAACGAGTATGGTAATTCCAATAACTGATGGCAGAGAGTACAATACTCGCCACGCTCTTTTCGATACGTCTATATCTCAGTCACTTGCATTCGGCATTTTTAATAGCCGCATTGCAGCACTCGTCTCCAAGCACAGAGGCGTCGCGGTATCCATACCATCCTAGGAAGTCGGAATCTAACCTGCTTCACACAGAGAATGGAGTGTAACCTAACCTAACCTAACCTCCCTGACACCATCAAAAGCTTACTAGGAGTTCGGACACACCGTGACAAAGCCGTCGGCCTATGTTATCGGGCGACTTCTGGCGACGGTGTCACTGTGAATGCAGAGTAACAGGCAGAACACGAGCCGTTCTTTACTAGAGCGGGTATTAGACGACGATCTGCCCCGAACGGTACTGGTCTACCGTGACAGCCATCTAGCGGTAGAACGGGAGAAACTACGAAAATTAGCAGACACATTATCCGCACTCCAGTACAGAGAGCAGTTCTAAACTGCCGTCAATCCGGGGATGCGCACCAAGTAGCGATTGTGCGCAGAACGGGGTACCTCACTGCTTTATGCTTGTTATTTGGTTATTGTTATGCGGCTAGTGGCTAATTTATGATTTTCGTCTTGGGGTCTTTTTTCCGCATTTTTTTTTTCAATCAGTAGGTTTCATAAATGCAGAAGAGATTTTTGTCGGTAGAATCTATTGTACTAGCTGTTTGCGAAAGCATTTTTTCTATTAATGGCTTCGCATACTACAAATGAGGTGGCTCAAATACGCGTTAAGCGTCTTAATTCAGGCATATAGTGAGGAAAGGTGTATGTACGACCCGTTGTATCATAATAAGGTACGTCGGCAATCGTTTCTTTCTAGGCAATATGCATGTAACGTTACACGGTGATTTTCGATTTGTATCGTAATGTCTCACTTACGAAAGTTCATGTTTGATTTGATAGCTCCCTTGCGTTATTTCAGTATGCCAGAAAAAAGAAACTAGCGGTGATCGGGTAGAAAGTCGCCAGGAGACGTAATGTTGCAACCAGCCTGCAACATAACAGGGCTTTTGCCAGCATTTTATTAGCGATCTGGGCTGGTGTGATCAAAAAATTTTAGACATATGATTTAATTCTTACTTTCGAGAATGTGAGACAGCCTCCCTGATGACTGTGTCACACTTGTTACTTCCTTCTTCTATTATTAGACAGCAGCTTCTCGAAAGAGGCCGTGTCCATTCTCACGAAGTTTCGAAATTCTTGCGGACCTTCGAGCCTCAATTCTTTCATAAGCAGCGAATATAATCCCTTCCTTTCGTCGCTTCTTTTCATCCAGAATCGAACAACAGACGCAGGCTTTTCTTTTTCGTCGTCGTTCTGCCCTGGTCTGAAGATTTACTGTCACTACCAGGGCAACAGCTCCAAAACAAGTGTCTTTCGTGTGCAAAATTCTCTATAAGTACATAGACTTTAAAACTAACTTGAATTTGTAATTCAGAACAGCGATCACTTACATAAGAGAATGACAATTATTCAATAACTAATGATAAAAAAATAATTTCTTATTAAGTAGGAACCTTGGGCTCACATAAATAATTTTAACGAATGACGTTCCAATAGCCGGCCGCTGTGGCCGAGCGGTTCTAGGCGCTTCAGTCTGGAACCGCGAGACCGCTACGGCCGCAGGTTTGAATCCTGCCTCGGGCATGGATGTATGTGTTGTCCTTAGGTTAGTTAGGTTTAAGTAGTTCTAAGTTCTAGGGGACTGATGACCTCAGATGTTAAGTCCCATAGTGCTCAGAGTCATTTGAACCATTTGACGTTCCAATATGTCACACAGTCCCCTTGTGTTTCACGCGATGGAACCAACGACTTCATAAGATCGGACAGTTCTATCTGCACTTCGTGCGTTATTACCGTCTACTCCGCATGGATGGTGTAAAACGTCTACGTGAACCAGTCTGTAGTTACAGGTATAAACACTATGCGAACTTGGGGCGCTGGTGCATAGGTGTACGATTCAGGCGCATCGTGTAATAGGGGCTTAATACTGTACCTACTGCACCAGAGGCAGTAGCCGGCTCGGCACCGATGTGTGACTAGGGGGGCGTGTCTGGGTGCGGGCGACGAACTGGAGACAGAAGACGAGAGGAGGCGAGGCGCGACAGCCGATCCGGAACCAACGGCAGGCAGGCGCTGTCCGGCTGTCGCGCTGAGTGCAGGAAAATCCCCGCCGCTTTCCGTCCACGCGGCCTCCAGCTGTAGATTCCGGTACCGCCTCGCCCGGCCCTGCTCAGCTGACTGCACCTCCAAACCTGCTGGAGGACTGCTAAGCTCACAGGCTGCACAATCGGTGTGTGTACACAGAGCGTCTTTAAGGAATTTTTTGGGCCTATAGTGCGCATTTTCGGTATGAATCGAAACATAAACTGCGATGAATTTCGGCTTGTTAGCATCGAAACTTAAATTTCACCCTTGGCCCAAATGTAAATTTCCGATTCATGTGGTTGCGTGCAGCTCGTTCATTACCCAACGTTCATTCTCTCTAGATGGAGACAACACAGCCGTGTCCTTTGCAAAGGAACCATCCCGGTACTCGCTTTAATAGATTCAGAGAAAACCTAAGTTTTTACGGGCAGAAGAGGATTCTAGTTTGAGTCCCCATTCCTCCCGCATACGATCACAGTGCTTCAACCAATGCACCGTCTCGCTCAAGTCGCTGAGAGGTCATTTTTAAAGTGTCTGAGAACAATACAATCTCTTACAGAAGTATATTACATATTAGTAATCACTTGGGTTTTAGGATATTACACCGGCGGTTACTAGGAGTAAATTACCCTCTAAAGTTAGTATTTTTCGGCGTCGCTTATAAAGTGAAGTCTGAAGAGGAATCATAATTCGCAAATCCCTTGCTCAAGGTTACGAAACGCAACAAGAGAGAACGCTGTTCTCAGATTTTTCTCCGCCCACTGTAATATCGCTTTGCCAGTGATTAATCATTGGCACTGGCTAAAAAATGAGGCCTGTACAAAAATTTAATCCGACAGTTGCTTGGGTGCAGCTGATAAGCTAGATTTAGTTGTCATTTGCTTAAGTGGTCTGCATATCAAATGAAACCAAGAGAATTTCACTGAGGAGAGCATCTGAATTGCATAGAATTATTCTGTTATCCACACTGTGCAGTGAAGATTGATAGCCCATGAGGGAACATGTTAATACTCATACTTTAGCATCAGCTCGAGCGATTTGCCAGTCAGGAACACCAACAGTATTTTACTCACGAGAGCTTATAATTTAGATACATCTGGGCACATAATTACTCGAATTCTGTGTTCCATAGTCCGCACTAAAGATGGCGAAACCACGCAGTAGGAAAAAGTAACATCAGAAGACGATAATAGTTTCAGATCAAAATCAAGCATAACGGAACGCCCTGAGAGAATTATAAGGTGACGAGGTTCGTTTTATTCTTAAATCCCGATTGAATTCATAGAGAGAAAATTTCTTTCAGCCCTTTCTCGGTCGTATTTACAGCAACTACCAACTGAAATATACATTGTCATACGAAGGGGCCGCAAGTTTGATGGTGTGTGACCCAGCAGCGGCGTGAGCTACGTGATATCCAAGGGCACAAAGGACACGAGGGTCGCCTGCCCTGCTCTCAGATGCTTTTTTGTAGCAGTCCCGAGGGACGGAGCGAGATCTCCCTAAACTTACGCCGCTTTCGACCCAGAATCACATAACGTTGCAATCACAGCCACAAACATTACACGTTACGTATCTGGCGCAAGGCTGAGCACGGTGGTTCACTGGATATGAAACTGCACTTATATTTATCTACAGCCATATACCGGTCGATAATTAAATCTCCATAAGAGTCACATTAGTGGACATATACGTAAAAAAAAAAAAAAAAAAACTTATTACTCGAATCCCTTCGTCCCGATGAAAATTATCTTCAGTGCATATAAAGGATTCATTATCTGACTATAGAAGCAAAAAACTGAAACATTCAAAAAATGTAATGTTAAATATACACGGAGTCGCGTGATACACGAGTACACCCCATATATAACAACGCATCACAGTAGCAAAAAGCGTTTTCCACGAACGGTCGTGGAACCATGGGGCACCTTTAACCGGGAGCACTCTTTCGACGAGGTGAGATGCTGCTTGAATCTGGCTTTCACTGCGTAACTGTGTACATTCGATGGATTAAAAGCTCATTTTCGAAGATTCTTTACATGTGCTTCTCTTGCGAGCCGTAGCAATACATAGATCATGACATCCCACTTCAAATTCGACTGCATTCAATATCAGACACAATACTGTCATCCTTAGCTGCAGCTAAATTCGCGGATAATAATTTATTGTAATTTTTATGCCAAATTTCAAATATTAACTAAAGTAAAATTTCGAAACAGTTAATGATGGTGATAACACTTCTTTTTACACTATTCCAACAAAGGCGATTGGAAGGAACGTCCATGTTGTAAATCTAGAAATAGGCGTATTCAGAGAAATGGCAGCGAAATCAGATGCGGGCTCTTCATCCACTTCACCACAAAGGAAGGGAAGAAAGAAAAAGAAAACACACCCTTCGCATTCTTTCCCGCCACACGGACATTAGGTATAGATTCAGCATTAGCTTGAACGAGGTGAGAACGTGTAATGGATATTGGCTAGCAGAAGTCCAACGAGAGTCATTTGGCATGAGATCTCTAAACAAATTCACCGTTCATCCCTGTTCTCCTGAAAATGCGACATGGCTCCGCATTCTACATTTTTCCAGCCGTGTTGTACCTTCAGTTATCTATGTCTATATTTGTGTCAACAGCCAATGTCAAAAACGGGATGGATGTTAATATAAAAGTATAAGCTTTCAGATGAACTTTATCTGTCTGACAACAACAAAGTATTTACAAATCTCGTAAAAGCTATGCAGGTATGCTCTTGAACTCTGAAACATTGTATAGTAGCAATGCGCTGAATGTTAAGAACGTTCTCTTTTAGATGAACTTTTCGATCATGGATGACTAGACATTACGATAATAAACCAGCAACAAGTACGGGGAAAGAAATAACCAGTGGTTCTGTTGCAAGAAATCAGTAGCCAGCTGGGTTAATCTAGGAAGTCCATTGAAGGAACAACACACATCTCGAGATGCTCAGGTCAACATTTGGAATAATTTCCTCCCTGCTTCAACTGCGACGCATCAGACCGTGGGCATGACTTCAAGCGTCCGCTTGCGCACCTAGGAAATTCTTGGCCTCGCACTCAGATTCTTTCAGTGCCTGAACAAATTCTCATAACATTTCAGGATAGCAGCGTGCTTTCTCTCTCATAATCCGATAAAATTCTACTCGACACTCTCGCGTTGTGTAATATAAAGGAATAAATACGTATTTAAGGAAGACTGATGGGGAAAAATAATGTAATGACGCTATCCTTTTGTGCTCTTGTCATTCTTATGTCGTACAGGAGACAACATAGATTGACACCAAGAGTCCAGAAGACATTCGCAAAGTTCCGCACTGTCATCTCGTGAACAGCAATACTAGGTTATGTAATGTCGGAGCAGCTTTGGTACTGGATTCAGGATTTCGTATCACACACAACTCGACATGCAGTTTTTAATTGAGCAAATAGTAGGGTGCAGAAATACTTACGGGGTAACCAAGAATAGTCTTATAGCGGCTTTACTGTTTACGCCGTAGCTACAGAATCCGGAACACCAAGGTCTTACAACGCTACAATACCTGTTGCTCCACAGAAGAGAACGGTTCATCCTTGACACTTCTTAGTAACTTCAGGGAGGTGGCTTCAAGTTCAGCTGCTGGAAATGACGCTCAACTCGTAAACACTGTCAATGATTTTCCTAATTAATTTGCTAAAGCTACTTTCACAGTTCTTCATTTTTCCGAGCTGTCAAGGAATGAGAATAGCTAAATTTGCATTCAGGTTCTTTTGCGTACATTTAAATAAAACCTCCCGCAACAACTCAGCCAGATTTTTCTTCACTTCCAATTCCTATTTGGGCATTAAAACACTCAGAAAATATTTCCGCTCAAGTTCGTAAACGTCGTGGAACTGACTTTGATCTAATCGGGAATAGTTGGCGATCCCTTTATCAAGAATGTGAAAGGTCAAAGGGAATCCATCGTTACTTTTTCGCTTGTTCATGTATCCACTTTTTCATTCTTATTTTGAAGTGTGATATAATACCAGCATGGCCAAGTCCTAACAACAATCTGATTTTTAACTAAGCTCCACCAGATCAGACACTTTTTTACAAGGAATCATTGTGTGACATAACAGGGAAACCGTCTCCCAAAACGCTATCATACTGGGCCGCGTAGCTATTTCTGCGCTACCATCGCCTGCGCCTCAATGGAACAGGATCAGCAGCAATTTGTTAGGGTAAATAACAACTCTTTTTGTATTTATAAACTGATTTCAGTGTTTGCAGTGTGGAGAAAGCGAGTCCGTGATTATGATGATACGGTTAGCTGTAATGGTTATCCTGTACTTTAGTGTCCTTTCACTGGCTAGGGATTCAGCCGCGTAATTAGATCACTGGCGTAATGGTCCACTCCTTTTATTTTTAACATTTACATACCAACAGCCGACGAAGCCATCGAACTTGGACACGTCGATGGACACACACGCACCGTTTGGCCATTGGTACAGAAGGCTTTGTTTAAACTGTTGTTATTAACTACTAGGTTCTCAAGAGTAGTCTTTATCAATTCGTACGCCCAATACCTGGTCAATAATAACATATCGACCGGGCAGTGGACGTTCGTATTACTCTGAGAAGTCAGTAACTAATAACAGAAATTTAGGCTCTGAGCACTATGGGACTTGAGAACATCGGAGGTCATCAGTCCCCTAGAACTTAGAATTACTTAAACCGAACTGACCTAAGGACATTACACACATCCATGCCCGAGGCAGGATTTTGAACCTGAGACCGTAGCGTAACAGAAATTTAGAAAGCCATCTGCAACAATCGCTATATGCTGCGTGTGTACATACTGGCCCAAACACGATAACTCCGTCGGCTGTGCTTAGGTAAATGTTAAAAATAAAAAATGGACTATTTCGCAAGCCGAAAAACATGTCGGTTTACATGGCCGAACTACTAGCCATTGAAAGGATACCACGGTAGAGATTGGCCATTACAGCTTACCATACCGTTATGTTCACGACCTAGGTCTCTGCGATAATGACAGCAACAGGTAGGGACAAAGGGAGTTATCTACCATACCGAATAGTTGCTGCTTTATCAGGGCTGCACAGAACCGGAACAGAGGTATCATTTGTGTGGATCAAGGGTCATGACGGGATTGAGGAAAATGAAAAAGTTGACTAACTGTAAAGGACCTAACGATGTATGGTGTACAAGACTGATGCATTCCAGCAGGTGATCTCATTGCTTTCGTTAGACACATGGTGAATGGAACAAGACATTGGAGACCGATGATGCATAAGGACACTGAACCGTAATTATTTTCAAAGAATATTCTTAAGAATTTACTTTATTTACTAGCGATTCATCAAGAACATTAACACATTTAATCACACTATGTAAGCATGGAAGTAGTTGCCAGGGAGTAAATGATGAAATCATAAACAAATTCCCTTTAACGCACGGGAATTTTATTCACTGTAATTTAAAAGAAACAGATTTAAAATTATAATCAGAAAGCATCTTCTAAATATCAAGTTACAATTTATTCAGAGGCAGAAAGAAACAAGTTTTGACTGTATGAGTTTTCGGGTAGAGAACCTCGCCGCTCCCTTTTGACACGGCCGTAGTTACGACCGCTAATAACAGCCTCTGAAAGACTACACTGGTGCAAATCTACAACACACCAGATAACTTTAAAATAAGAGTTTTAACAATTTACACAAGCACACAAACTATGCACCCCCGTAGGAGGGATGGAAATGGTACAAAACACTAAAAATTAAAATATTAACTTTGCCCCCGAAGGTGCAACTTGATTTGAACTTCTAAGAAAAGTCTTACGGTGAAAGGGTGGCAACTTTATATACTAAAATGATCATTTAAATAAAAGCCCATAAAATGCAATCTTACATAAAATTCTACAAGGTTGGCCAAACAAGTTAAGATGCTCCACAGTACACAGATACCGCCTCTCAAGATGATAGGCAAGATCAAAACATATTTCAGGAATTATGCCGTTACACTCCAAATAATAACACACCAAATGTGACTAACATGACAGAAGCAGATACTAACGTACGGTAAATTGATAGGAAGATTACCGAACAACCCGCCCCTACTCCACAAGGGAAAAACTGACCACCCAATTTATAAACAACCACCATCCCGCGGGTTGGCAAACGGAGAAGAATGGTGGGACGACCCCAAAGCAAAACGGCTGGTGACCTCACCAAGAAAACAAGTAGAATTTAACAAGAGTAAATCAAACAACATTCACCAATCACTTAACTTCTAATAAAATGCGATTTCTCTAGAAGACCTGGCGCAGCACCCCCAAATCGCTCTCCCGAACAGTCTGCTGCCAGCCGCTTCAACGAACGCAGGAAGGCGCGCCGATCTCCCGTCTCACGGCGTCGCAGCTCGCACCGGCCAGACCGACGTCGTGGGTTGACTCCTGTTGACCGCGAAGTCAATACCTCTCGCTATATCCCGCCGCCCACTGGACTCAGGTTTCGACCTCTCATGCGCCGACGCTCAAGACGGGCAAGTCATCTTGTGTCTCAATGCGATCAACCGATCGTTCCAACCGCCAATGACCGCTGCCTGAGCAAACTCGAGCAGACTGGCGGCCTAACGCGCAGACTCAGATGCAGGAACTAAGCCCCGACCGGGCGACCACTCGCTGAGTTCTCTTACTGGCGGAATTAAAAGACACTCATTATGCGGGCTTTAAAGGTTGATCCGAACGAAAGACATACTATCACTCCGGAGGACAGACAGACACCAACTGCCTCACAAATGCGGACGAGAGACAGACCCAGACTGACCCGTGGCGAGCTCATAGCGCCACTTAAATGCACGTGAACAGGCAACCTTTCCCCTTTCCCATCAGGGGGAGACACCAAAACTGCGATTGCCACAGCAGCGCCACCGCCAGAAACGGAGGACGACTGCTTCACACTGCGCGCTGTGGCGCGCTCTTGAAAGCAGCAATTTTTACGACGGCTCAGACATCTAGTGAAAACAGGTCCACCCGCATATACTGAAGGCCCAAATGGGGCTCCAAAATGCAGCTCAGCTGGCGTAGGGAACGAGAGACAGTCTTCTGTACGATCATTACCAGGTTGAAATTTAATCACGGCTGCTACTGTCAACATCTCTACAGAGTCCACATCATACCACAGCCATACTGCGACTGTGGGAAGGCACAGGACGTCAACCATATATTATTTGGCTGTCTTCAATACGGAAGAGTTTCAGACAGGCACTTACACAATTGGTCGATATGCATCAAAAACTTCCCTCCAATGTGTTAACGTAGTGGACATAGAGATTAAGAAATTGCTTGCGGAATTTTTGTTAAAAGTTGGGATTAAATTTGAATCGCTCAATTTGATCAAATAATGTTGTAACTGGTCAGTTACGGGCCAGGGTCCAAGTTGACTGGGGTTTGGATGGATGGGAGTGGGGAGCGTTCGGGTGGCGCCAGCTCAGCACACGGCTCGCCATTCAGCAGGCTGGCCCCTAATGCGATTTCGCCGTCCGCCACAGCCACTGACTGGGTAATTAGGTGAGGTCACGCGACAGCCGCGGATCCCATTAGCTAACCACACCAGCGCCTCCCCTCTTGCTGAAACACCTCACTCTCACACGCCACGGAACGAAACAACGCAAATGGTCCAGTGACTGAAACCTATGGCTTAACGACTCGTTCATTTGGGCTCATGCGTGAGCTCTGAAACGTCTTCCAGAGTGATTATGATTATACAGCGAGAATTATAGGAGTCTGAATGTGGCATTATGGAGTGATATCCATAGGACAATGCCTTTTTCCAGTTGTGGTGAAATTCAATGTGCCCCCGATTCACTGAGAGCCAACACTATAAAGTCGTTATTAATACACCCACTCGTTCATTTCTACTAATCAAAATCGAGCGAGGTGGCGCAGTGGTTAGCACACTGGACTCGGTTCAATCCCGAGGACGACGGTTCAATCCCGTTTCCAGCCATCCTGATTTAGGTTTTCCGTGATTTCCCTAAATCGTTTCAGGCAAATGCTGGGATGGTTCCTTTGAAAGGGCATGGCCGATTTCCTTCCCAATCCTTCCCTAACCCGAGCTTGCGCTCTGTCTCTAATTACCTCGTTGTCGACGGGACGTTAAACACTATCCACCACCACTTATCAAAGAATACCGAGACGCGGTGCAGGCGATTGCGACCAGATTCATGACGGCACGTTAGACAGCACTTTGCCACTTTTCGAACATTTCATCACTTTGTTTCATTCATTTCTGTACGCTCCTTGCCGGCCGGTGTGGCCGCGCGGTTCTAGGCGCTTCAGTCTGGAACCGAGTGACCGCTACGGTCGCAGGTTCGAATCCTGCCTCGGGCATGGATGTGTGTGATGTCCTTAGGTTAGTTAGGTTTAAGTAGTTCTAAGTTCTAGGGGACTGATGACCATCTCAGAGGAAATTATCAATCCAGTTTCATTCAGTTCTGCAAGTAACCTTCTACAACTATTGTGCCACGCATTTTCTTCGTGTAATTATTGTTATCTGTGTTCCAAGGCCCTTCAAATTTCCGATGAATATCCAAAAATTTCAACACGTCATTGCTTGACCACTTGTAGGCATTTTCTTCCTGGCCCTCCATCACGATGAAAAAGAAACAAACAAAATAAACCAATGAACAAACCAAATACATTGATCAGCTAGAACTTTATGACTACCGACCTACTATCGATATAAACACGTCCAGGCGATAGTACCGTCACCTGGCTAAGAATAACTGCCATTCAGACGACGCACGGTGCATGTATCAATGCGAGTGCTATCCGTATGTAGAATGGGGACAGCGCGTGATCTATCTGAGTTTGACCGAGGACTGATTAAGATGGCCCAGAGGCTCGCCACGGCCATTTCGGATACTGCACGACTTGTCGGGTGTTCGAAAAGTGCTGTGGTGTCTTCAAAAACCAGCCGAACCCAAGGTAAAACCATGTACAGATGTCGTGGGGCTGGACGGCCATCTCTCATTACAGATGTCGGACGTCGTAGGCTGGGCAAACTGGTGCAACAGAACATGCGGTGAACTGCGGCAGAACTAACATCAGACTTGATAATGATGTGCAGAGTACAAGTCTGCCTTAATACACACGGCAGCGAACACTCCTAATGGAGGATCTTCGCAACCGATGATCTATGGATGTCCCAATGTTAACACCACGACATCAGCAACTACGGCTCAAACGGGCACTTGAGCATCGGTACTGGACGTTGTCGCAGCTGCAGAGCGTTGCATGGTCTGATGAATCCCGATACCCTTTTCATCATGCCGATGGGAGGACACGAATCCTCGTTTTCCAGGGGGACAATTCCTTGATATCTTTATTGCGGGACGGGGATAAGCTGCCGACGGCTGTATTATGCTCTCGGGAACATTCAAGTAGGCATCGATGGGCCCAGTAGAGCTCGTACAAGTCACTTTGACGACAAAGGAGAATCGTTCACTGCTTGCAGACAACGTACACTTCTCCTTGACAATCATGTTTCCCGACGGCACGGGAATTTTTCAACGAGACAATGCGCCATGTCACAAGGCCAGGAGCGAGATGGACTGGTTCGAGGAACAAAGTGGCGAGTTCCATTTGAGGTGCTAGTGCCCTAGTTGGCCAGATCTGAACCCCATCGAACACATATGGGATGTGACTGAACGTGGCGATAGAGTTCACCACCCCCTCCCCGGAATTTACGGGGATCAAGTGACTTGTGTGTGCAGATCTAGTGCTAACTCCATCCAGAGACCTACCAAGGTCTCATTGCTTACATGCCACGACCGCCGCCGCTGTTACCAATGCCAAAGGTGAACATACCGGCTATTAGGCGGGTGGTCATAATGTTCTGGCTGATAAAAAAAAAAGTTCAAATGTGTGTGAAATCTTATGGGACTTGACTGGTAAGGTCATCAGTCCCTAAGCTTACACACTACTCAACCTAAATTATCCTAAGAAGACACACACACACACACACACACACACACACACACACACACACACACACACACACATGCCCGAGGGAGGACTCTAACCTCCGCCGGGACCATCTGGCTGATCAGAGTGAATCGAACGCTACGTTCAAATGGCTCTGAGCACTATGGGACTCAACTGCTGTGGTCATCAGTCCCCTAGAACTTAGAACTACTTAAACCTAACTAACCTAAGGACAGCACACACATCCATGCCCGAGGCATGATTCGAGCCTCGACCGTAGCAGTCGCGCGGTTCCCGACTGCGCGCCTAGAACCGCGAGACCACCGCGGCCGGCGAACGCTACGTCTGATAACAAGAGAGCGACTAGCGACTGAGGTGTCAGACAAGACTACAAGAGCGCTATGTAACGGCGGTGAGGTCACATGACCGTCACACGCGGCTACTAGAACTCCAGTTGCCGCTAGTTTTTAATAGCTACTAGTCGAGCAAGTAGCAGCGAGTACCTTGTCGTACGAAGCGATTACTCGATGCTATTCAAGCAGCAGCTACAAAAAAATGCCCCATGCGGCACAGCTGTAAGTCTTGATGTAGAAGAGTGACTTATTATCGCGAGCTCGGAGCGTCATAAGGGCATGAGAGAAGGGTCGAGGGCACAGAGGTCAGGGGTCGTCTTCCGAGGCCGGGATCCTACTACCGCCGCCAGAAGCTTTCGAGTCGTCTTCGCGTAATGAATGTAACGGGGACTCCCTCTAAACCGTTTGGTCTGAGGCTCAGTCGTGTGCCGTGAATCACTTTTAGGCGGGCCTTTTAGTACTCGGAACGCCCCAGTGGGCAGGAGGATCCCCGAATAATGCGCCTAAATGGTTCGATAGTCGTGTGCGGTACAATGCATGGTAGCGGAACGCCTCATGAATCGTTGTCAGGTGTACCCACAAGTCCAGAGCGTTTTCGGCAGCGGCTTGCAAAATGTAATACAGCACCATGCCCTTCAGCCAGGTGTCGGCGTTCGTTCTTGCAGTGGGGAAGTAAGTAGTATCTGGGCGTAGGAGTTCATCCGGCGTGACAGACTGGCTGTCGTCGCAACAGGATGGCCAGGATACGTTGTACAAGATCCCAGCATCTGCCTGTCACAGCACAAGTCAGGCAGTGCATTCGATTCGACGATGGCATAGTGCGGACACAAAGGGTGGTCGGTGAGATGGATGGAATGGAGGCGCTGGCGCGTGGCTAATTTGCCGTTCACTACCACATACCACAGGGAACGAGCGTACGTGGACAGGTGTGGGTTGTGGACGGCTCGCCACACCCCGGTCCAGCGGATGGTTGGGTGTTGTTGTACGACGTTGTTACAGGTTTGTCGCCCCTGATAGATGTGGCAGTAACCTCTCGTGCTCGGCGTCCTCGTCGCCGGTAGATCACCGGTCATGTAACCCTCGACCAGAAAATCGCAGAGGTGAGCTAGATACGGAACTATGTGGCCCACGGTGACTGGTGGACGAAGATCTAACGCCGCGAGTGAGTGCAGTGAGACTGCAAACTCGCCTCGTCTTCGCTTGCCAGTCAAAAATCAAATGGCTCTGAGCACTATGGGACTTAACTTCTGAGGACATCAGTCACCTAGAACTTAGAACCACTTTAACTAACTAACCTAAGGACATCACACACATCCAAGTTCGAGGCAGGATTTGAACCTGCGACTGTAGCGGTCGCGCGGTTCCAGACTGTAGTGTCTAGAACCGCTCGGCCACTCCGGCCGGCGAACCTAGGGTTATTGTGCGGTTCGGCCCCCAGTAGACACCCTAGGGAACGTCTCACACCAGGCGAGTGTAGCCCCTATGTTTGCGTGGTAGAGTAATGGTGGTGTACGCGTACGTGGAGAACTGGGGGAACCAGCCCGCATTCACCGAGGCCGATGGAAAACCGCCTAAAAACCATCCACAGACTGACCGGTTCACCGGACCTCGACAGAAATCAGACGGGCGGATTCGTGCCGGGGACCAGGCGCTCCTTCCCGCCCGGAAAGCCGTTCGTTAGACCGCTCGACCAACCGTGCGAGCACTGGAGTGTTTCCGTTTAATGATTTCGGAATGTCGAGAGATCTTCAGTGAACTGGTGCTCTGAGAAAGCATATACTCACAGTACGTAAGTTATAAATATAGGGACCGATGATCTAAGCAGTTTGGTCCCATCGGAACTTACCACAAATTTCCAAAAAAATATAAAAACCACGAAATATGGAGCTGCATGACACAATCCGTTATAAAGTCTCCTGAGTTCTGCTTGTAATGATCTCTCATCAGTTACATTTACAGAAGCAGAGTTCGTTTTGTTTGCAGATGACACAAGAATTGCATTAAACAGTATGTCGAGTGTAGTTCTAGAAAGATATGCTAAAGATATTTTCATGGATATTAATAAATGGTTTAAAGCCAACTCACTGACATTAAACTTAGAAAAGACTCACTTTATGCAATTCAGAACCTGTAAGAAGTTTCCATCCAGTATATGCATAAAGTATGAAGAAGAGCAGATAGAAGAGGTTGACAGTCTTAAATACCTGGGATTACAACTTGATATTAAATTCAGTTGGGAGGAGCACACCACAGAATAGCAGAAACACCTTAACAAATCTGTATTTGCAATTCGAGTGTTAGCAGACATAGGCGACATAAAAATGAAAAAGCTTACATACTTTGCCTACTTTCATTCCATAATGCCATATGGTATAATATTTTGAAGTAACTTTTCAAATCAAACAAAAGTTTTCAAAGTCCAAAAGAGTGTAATACGTATTATTTTTAAAGTAAATTCACGGACGTCCTGTAGAAAGCTCTTCAAAGAACTGGGTATACTAACTACTGCCTCTCAGTATATTTACTCCTTGATGAAATTTGTCCTAAATAACATATCTCTTTTTCCAACAAACAGCTAAGTTCATACATAGAATACCAGGAACAAAAATGATCTGCACAAGGACTTAAAAGCACTTACTTTAGTTCAAAAAGGGGTCCACTACTCACGAACACTCATCTTCAATCATTTGCCAGCAAACATAAAAAATTTAGTTACAAATAAAGATCAGTTTAAAAGGAGCCTGAAAGACTTACTAGTGGCTAACTCCTTCTACTCCATTGACGAATTTTTAATAGAAACAAATGATGTATTGTATATATTCATACTACTAGTATTGTTATTACAGCTTAAAAAAAAGAAATGTTCCACATCCACAAGGATCTTCTCAGCACGGATCTATGGAACGAAAAACTAATCTAATCTAATCCAAGCGACCCTGAACGTCACTGAGAATGTGTCTCCCTATGGAGCATAAACCTGGTGTGTATCTTTCACGTTGCGAAATGCTCCGCAACATGATACTCCACGCTCTGACGTGACTAGTTGCACGTCCAAGTTCGCTTTCACGTCCCATGTGAGCATGGCATTAACGGAGATCTCGCGTACTCGTTTCCGTAAGCATTTCCGTGCTTGCAGAATTTAATTTCAAGTCTATTAAAATGCATTCATTACACGGATAAACTTGTTTCTCGTTTCTTCGTTGCGACGCAGCAAGACTCCTTTCACGTAACTCTGAGCTACTGTGCGTACGGAGCTTCGTGTTGGGACGCGCAGACAACCGGCGAGTGAGGGCAGTGGAGGCCGCGAGCTGTCTCGCGAGCGCCTCTGGAGACAGCGCGCTCATTATGCGTGGCTGATGGAGGGCGATCACTTAGGGCCGCGTGATAACGCCGGACACTGACAAACGCGGCCGCCGCCCGGCGCGCCGGCTGTTTGTCAACCCGCCACCAGAGACGGACGCTGGCGCAGCCCCGCCAACCGCTGTTCTACTAGAGGGCCATTCCGTTACCTACCTGTAGTCCGTGTTCGTCCGCTTCCATAGCTCCCTCGTCACATTTGAGACGCGTGTGTAACATCCGCGCAAGGTTGGTTGGTTGGTTGTGTGTGTGTGTGTATTACAAATATGTACTGCCAAACTTTCAGGAAACATTCCTCACACACAAAGAAAGAAAATATGTGGACATGTATCCGGAAACGATTACTTTCCATGTTAGAGCTCATTTTATTACTTCTCTTGAAATCACATTAATCATGGAATGGAAACACACAGCAACAGAAAGTACCAGCGTTACTTCAAACACTTTGTTACAGGAAATGTTCAAAGTGTCCTCCGTTAGCGAGGATACATGCATCCACCCTCCATCGCATGGAATCCCTGATGCGCTGATGCAGCCCTGGAGAGTGGCGTATCGAATCACAGCCGTCCGCAATAGGAGCACGAAAATGTTTTTTGGTTGCTTGGATCTTAAGGTACCAGTAGTAAACTATTAGGTCATCGGTCCCTCACTCACAAAACAAGTTCGTTGTGAACGACGTTGCTAACCAGAAGCAGACGTCATCGAGCAGTGTTAACCATAACATCTGGACTATAGTAATTCACATAAGTCCAGAAAATTGACAGTACTATGATTTAAATGTGATTTTAGGAACTGTATAAAGAAGCTCAAATCGGGCCTCTGCCGACATGAGACGTGAGAAAAACAATGATGTACAGACAATTTGCTTCCAGACAGATGAAATGGAGGACAATGCAAGAAAAAGGGGATTAAAGACTCTGAGCATACCCAATATCAAAAAAATTGTTCAAATGGCTCTGAGCACTATGGGACTCAACTGCTTAGGTCATCAGTCCCCTAGAACTTAGAACTAAGTAAACCTAACTAACCTAAGGACATCACACACATCCATGCCCGAGGCAGGATTCGAACCTGCGACCGTAGCAGTCGCACGGTTCCGGACTGCGCGCTTAGAACCGCGAGACCACCGCGGCCGGCATACCCAATATCAGAAAGATAATCTAGGCCAGCTGAAAGGCCTGGCCAGCTACCAACTGAGACAGAGATGCCATGAATTTTTTTTTCCAACAAAGGATGTTTTTGTGCGAGGGGACGCAAGCCTGGCCCAGGCAGACAGAGAAATGCCACCCACGGCAGACGCATCCCCTCATATACGCCGGTTTCCCAGATATGAGTTAACTAAATGGTTCAACCCCCCATGAACCATGGTCCTAGCAGTTGGTGGGGAGGCTTGCGTGCCTCAACGATACAGATATCCGTACCGTAGGTGCAACCACAACGGAGGGGTATCTGTTGAGAGGTCAGACAAACGTGTGGTTCCTGAAGAGGGGCAGCAGCCTTTTCAGTTGTTACAGGGGTGACAGTCTGGATGATTGACTGATCTGGCCTTGTAACACTAACCAAAACGGCCTAGCTGTTGTGGTACTGCGAACGGCTGAAAGCAAGGGGAAACTACAATCGTAATTTTTCCCGAGGTAATGCAGCTTTACTGTATGATTAATTGATGGCGTTTCTGAAGAAGAGAAATTCGTTAACATCGAGTAGCATGTTTTCGTCGTCATGAATATTTGTTATTCATTTTGAGACAAAAAGGTGCTTCCTCTTTCTCTAAAGTGAGACCACAGCGTCATCGCCTTGTAATACACAAAAAACATCCACCAACTAACTGAAAGAATAATCATGTGACCAAGGAAAATTATTAAAGAGTATAAAACGATGAAAGGGCTGTATCATTCAGGCGTTGTTCGCCTGAGGTTTTTTTTCACACAGAAGAAATGTATACTACGGTATTCTCAATACAGTAGAAACCAAAAGGACGTAGTAATTTTTCATCCGTTTGCGGAAGGGGAGTAAATTTTATCACAGCAGGAGATATCGGAGAAACTCGGGGCTTGTATGGGTGTTGGGTAGCCCAATCCTGGCTGTTGCCGGAACCAACAGTACTTCGCGCGAGAGGAAATAAAAAGGCGGCGACGGTGTGCGCTGTTCTACACTGTTAAGCTTCGTTCTCTGTCGACAAAGTACACAATGATGTACGATTACATCATGTTTCCCCACCTCAGCAAAGCACAGCGAGTTAAACTGCAGATTTTAGGATACAGTTCTGCAGTCAATATTGCAGCTTCAGACTGTGCCCGAGCCATTTCCATGATGCTGTCGTTATCATCATACTAAACGCGTTGGCATGTTTTCTAAGACACTGGACACGTTTATTTTGGAAAGAGGGCGATCCTGATAGTTCACTGTCCCTGGCGCCCAAACCCCGTCCTGATAGTTCATTGCCGCTTGAGACAGCAATATAGCTCCGTCTGCAAGGGTTTGACAATGTTCGCATATTAACGTAAGTACACTACTGACCATTAAAATTGCTACTCCACGAAGATGACGTGCTACAGATGCGAAATTTAACCGACAGGAAGAAGATGCTGTGATATGCAAGTCATTAGCCTTTCAGAGCATTCACACAAGGTGGGCACCGTTGGCGACATCTACAACGTTCTGACATGAGGAAAGTTTCCAACCGATTTCTCATACACAAACAGCAGTTGACCGGCGTTGCCTGGTGAAACGTTGTTGCCAATCCTCGTGTAAGGAGGACAAATGCGTACTTTGATAAAGGTCGGATTGTAGCTTATCGCGATTGCGGTTTATCGTATCGCGACATTGCTGCTTGCATTGGTCGAGATCCAATGACTGTTAGCAGAATATGGAATCGTTGCGTTCAGGAGGGTAATACGAAACGCCGTGCTAGATCCCAACGGCCTCGTATCACTAGCAGTCGAGATGACAGGCATCTTATCCGCAAGGCTATAACGGATCGTGCAGCCACACCTCGATCCCTGAGGCAACAGATGGGGACGTTTGCAAGACAACAACCATCTGCACGAACAATTCGACAACGTTTTCAGCAGCATGGACTATCAGCTCGGAGACCATGGCTGCGGTTACCCTTGACGCTGCATCACAGACAGGAGCGTCTGCGATCGTGTACTCAACGACGAACCTGGGTGCACGAATGGCAAAACGTCATTTTTTCGGATGAATCCAGGTTCTGTTTACAGCATCATGATGGTCTCATCCGTGTTTGGCGACATCGCGGTGAATGCACATTGGAAGCGTGTATTCGTTATCGGCATACTGGCGTATGGCCCGTCGTGATGGTATGGGGTACCATTGGTTACACGTCTCGGTCACCTCTTGTTCGCCTTGACGGCAGTTTGAACAGTGGACGTTACATTTCAGATGTGTTACGACTCGTGGCTCTACACTTCATTCGATCCCTGCGAAACCCAACATTTCAGCAGGATAATGCACGACAGTATGTTGCAGGTCCTGTACGGTCCTTACTTGATACAGAAAATGTTCGACTGCTGGCCTGGCTAGCGCATTCTCCAGATCTCTCACCAATTGAAAACGTCTGGTCCATGGTGGCCGAGCAACTGGCTCGTCACAATACGCCAGTTACTACTCTTGATGAACTGTGGTATCGTGTTGAAGTTGCATGGGCAGCTGTGCCTGTAAACACGGTCCAAGCTCTTTTTATATCAATGCCCAGGCGTATTAATGCTGTTACTACGGCCAGAGGTGGTTGTTCTGGGTACTGATTTCTCAGGATCTATGCACCCAAATTGCGTGAAAATGTAATCACATATCAGTTTTAGCATAATATATTTGTCCAATGAATACCCGTTTATCATCTGCATTTCTTCTTGGTGTAGCAATTTTAATGGCCAGTAGTGTATTTCAATAGAACCAACGACGTAAATAAATGCATTGTTACATTGTCGCCGAAATATGTGCAAAAATGCATAAATGACGTCGAGGTACTAATGATGTCGATTCCGTGCCACTAATAAGTACGAAATTGCTCTGTTGCCTTCTACATCCCAGAGGTGCAGCCATGTAGGTCCGCGAGGCAGCAGACGTATCGCCGTACGATCTTGTTCTGTCTGCCCGAGATTAGCATCGAGGCTTCGTGGCCGCCGGGAGCGCGCTGCCTGCAACAGCAGCAATTCCATCCAGCCAATAATTGCCCCGCTGTTTGCCCACCTTCCTCTGTATCTACATTCGACCAACCAGCGCAAACACGGATCCGTTACTAGTACTAGGTGCTCGTATCAGTAACTATCAGACTTGAAGCAAGACATTCATTCAAGCAACTCGTTAGCAATCAAATTTCTTAAGTGAATTGTAATTAATATCAAAGAAATACTGGCTTTTATACTTAAATTTGCCATGGATAGTTAAATGGGCTAAGTCCACCAAACACGTTTTGTAATGTTTCTAGTTCCAGTAACCATTTTACTGTTCAGTAATGGCACAGTTCACTATAAAACTGTATGTGCACATCAGGTAGGTATTCATCATAGTTTTCAGGTCTCTTACCTTCTCTTAATGCTTGAACAATCCATTTACACCAGTGATCGTGTGATCATTCCAAAATCTTCACTTCGCCACCCTTTTTTCCAGCACCTATAATTACCCATTACTGTATTTTAACAACTGTTTTTTTTTATATATGAATTTCCCCAGGCGCGGGGGTTTTAATCCTGACGCAGAACGTCTATATCGACTGCTGGTTGAAAGACCATAAAATAGCTGCCTTTCATATGAACAATTTTACATCGTTGCTTATTGCAAGCTGTGGCTATGGTGTTCATTATACCATCAGGAGCAAAACGTTTGCTCACCTTTGCTCATGCTTTCTTTAACAGTTAGCAGATTTTCTGTTATTTCTCTTTGCTGGATTATTCATACTGTTTCCACTATCCATTGTACCACCAATGAAGGCACAACAATATGGGGATTGTGAGTCCACCGTGATGCAAAACACTTTTGTTATTTATTCCTCAAACTAGTTCCTGCTACAAATATCGCCATCATCACTGTCTGAAACATGCAGAAAATAGCACATCTACAAAACACTGTGAAACATTATCACGTGTGTACTGCTTGTTTTTTAAATATTGTTTCTGTGAATACTTTCATAACGTCTTATTTATTATACATTACACCATAGTTTTAAGTTTGTTGTCACTGTTTGAGGCATATTTTCTGTGTTTTCCCGTTGCCCTTTTTTCTCAGCATACATCAGGTCATTTGCAACTGAGTGAGCGGCTCTTAGTAAACAAATACAAAAACGTGAACTTCCGCATGTCAGCATTGTACAGTTGGTACTGCGGTGTGTGGATACAGTTTTGGTGTGCACTAGGCTGTTAGTTTAAAGTGTACTCATGTCCGTTGGAAGGCTTGCAGCTAATTTTATACACAGAAAAACATAACTTCAAAAAAAATGGTTTAAATTGCTCTGAGCACGATGGGACTTAACATCTATGGTCATCAGTCCCCTAGAGCTTAGAACTACTTCAACCTAACTAACCTAAGGACAGCTCACAACACCCAGTCATCACGAGGCAGAGAAAATCCCTGATCCCGCCGGGAATCGAACCCGGGAACCCGGGCGTGGGAAACGAGAACGAACATAACTTCCACATTTCGTTCATAACCCAAAACATTATGCCATCTTACTGTCCACTTGTATCACGAGAAATGTATCGCATGTTGCGAGAAGGCTTTGAAAATTGTAGCGGTAGTTCTGGCGACTTCTGCTGCTCATTTACGTCTGTGTGTGATGCGGGAGTGGTTCTTTTGCGTTTGTGTGCTTTCTGTTTTGTGTCCTGGGTCAGTTCTCTCAAATCGGTGAAGACACGCAAGAGACAGGGTACAATACGGCAGGAGCAAGCGGAAATGTTTCACCTCTCTGTCCAGCAAAGCCAACTCGTGTCACTCATTCTGCACTTACCGCATTTTGCATTACCAAGTCATAGGAATTACCTCTCATGCCATCCTCTAGCCTTCGTAGAACCTACTTCAGCCATCTTTGGAGATAGCCGTTTTAGTATTTGAAAGCCCTGTTAACATACCATCCCGTGAAGTAGAAAACAAAATTTAGGCGTAACTGACGCTTAGCCCCTATAGCGTAATAACTCTTCAATTGGTCTCCGGCTACGACAAACATTAGGTTGTAATTCATAAAGAACATTTTGGAGTGCCCCCGCACCACTAGTGGAAGACTGAAAGGTGTTAGTCAGCAGTACGACATCCTGCCGTCGCTCAAGTAATTGCAGACGGAACATTTTGATACGAAGATATAGAAAATTGATCCGTCGTTTCTTCCTCCCTTTTTACGCCCATGCGGGCAATCGTTTTAATTGGTACCACAGAAAACTTGTTCCAGCAGTGCGTGAGTTCAATGTATAAACGATCTTGCCATCTCACTAACGCTGGCCGGTGTGGCTGAGAGTTTCTAGGCGCTTCAGTCTGGAACCGCGCGACCGCTACGGCCGCAGGTTCAAAAATGGTTCAAATGGCTCTGAGCACTACGGGACTTAACATCTATGGTCATCAGTCTCCTAGAACTTAGAACTACTTAAACCTAACTAACCTAAGGACATCACACAACACCCAGTCATCAAGAGGCAGACAAAATCCCTGACCCCGCCGGGAATCGAACGCGACCGCACGACCAATAGTTGCGGACGTCGCAGGTTAGAATCCTGCCTCGGGTATGGATGTGTGTGATGTCCTTAGGTTAGTTAGGTTTAAGAAGTTCTAAGTTCTAGGGGACTGATGACCTCAGATGTTAAGTCCCATAGTGCTCAGAGCCATTTGAACCATCTCAGTCACAATCAGAACACATCTGTTCCCACAGTTCTTTCTTATAACTGATATCGGTATACACTTTCTGTGATTTTAAGCACAGCACAGGTCCCTCTTACACACTCTCAACAACAAAGCTTCGTGTCGTTGATGATTGTTAATGTCAATCTGAGTGCTTTAATAAGTAATGTGACGCTCCGTTGTGACTGTTGAAACAATCGCAGATCAACTGTTAACGGTCGAATGTATATCCTTTACGAAATGCTGAAGGAAACACGTGTAAAATACAAGGAGTGATTGGTTAGGTACAATTGTACGGAAATCACACTGCAGTTTTAGTGGTCGAAGGACGTGAAAAGAAAACAGTAGTTGATGAGGGTGTGAGAGAGGGTTGTAACCATCACCAATGTTATTCAGTCTGTACTTGCAGCAAGCTTTAAAGGATATCAAAGAGAATTTTGCAAATAAAATTAAAATTCTGTACGAATAAATACAAACCACAAACGAATTGAAAGATTAGTTGAACGAAATGGATAGTAACTTGAGAAAGAGGTTATGAGGTGAACATCAACAAAAGAAAAACAAGGAAAGTGGAATGTAGTTCAGTTACATCAGGCGATGCTGAGGAAATTAAATCAGAAAAAGAGACACTATAAGTAACAGATGATTCATATTATGTGGGCAGCAAAGTGCCAAAGCTGAAAGCAAAAAGGATACAAAAGGCAGACTGGCAACAGCAAGAAGAGCTCTCTCAAAAAGACAGTGGTTCTAACATCTAACACAAATTTAAGAGTTAAGAAGTCTTTCCTGAAGGTCTTTGTACAGCATTGTAGAGAAGCGCAACGTGGACGATAAACAGTAGAGCAAGAAGAGAGTACAAGCTTCTGAAATGCTGAAATACACAGGACAATGCTGAAAATTAGTTGAGGAGATCGCACAGTCGATGGAGAAGTACGGAATCGAATTGAGAAAAAGAAATATACGGGACTACTTGTCTAAAAGAACGAATCGGTTGAGAGAAGACGGCTTGAAGCATCAAGGAAGTGTGGGTGTTAAAGTCGCAGAGGGAGACCAAGGTTTGAGTAATATAAGCTGGTTCAACCAGGCTCCGAAAAAATAATTTACACATTATTACTGCAAAGACATCTAACTTTTTTCGAACGCTGCACTATTTTCCAGCATAGTCACCAATTCTCTGGAAAGAACTTTCGAAAACTGACACTTATAGTTCAATTCATCGTCTATAGGAATCACAGCTTCAATTCGGCCTGTGCCACACCTCCTACATTCCAAACTTCACAGAAGATCTCCTGCGAAACATGCAAGACTAGTACTACATGTACATGTACATGTAGATCTACATTTACACTCCGCAAGCCACCCAACGGTGTGTGGCGGAAGGCACTTTACGGGCCACTGTCATTACCTCCTTTTCCTGTTCCAGTCGCGTATGGGTCACGGGGAGAACGACTGTCTGAAAGCCTCCGTGCGCGCTCGACTCTCTAATTTTACATTCGTGATCTCCTCGGAAGGTATAAGTAGGGGGAAGCAACATATTCGATACCTCATCCAGAAACGCAATCTCTCAAAACCTGGACCGCAAGCTACACCGCGATGCGGAGCGCCTCTCTTGCAGAGTCTGCCACTTGAGTTTGCTAAACATCTCCGTAACGCTATCACGCTTACCAAATAACCCAGTGACGAAACGCGCCGCTCCTCTTTGGATCTTCTCTATCTCCTCTGTCAACCCGGCCTGGTACGGATCCCACTCTGATGAGCAATACTCAAGTATAGGTCCAACGAGTGTTTTGTAAGCCACTTCCTTTGTCCATGGACTACATTTTCTAAGGACTCTCCCAATTAATCTCAATCTGGCACCCGCCTTACCCACAATTAATTTTATATGCTCATTCCACTTCAAATCGTTCCGTACACATACTCCCAGATATTTTACAGAAGTAACTGCTACCAGTGTTTTTTCCGCTATCATATAATCATACAATTAAGCACTCCTGGAAGGAAGGATACTTCGGAGACATGGCTTAGCCACAGGTTGGGGGATGTTCAGGACGGGTCGTGAGTCGCGCTTGTGTAGCTCGGTCGGGAGAGCACTTGTACGCGGATGGCAAAGGTTCCGAGTTCAAGTTTATCCCGCACAAGTTTTAATCTGCCAGAAAGTTTCAATTCAACATTTGCCGAACACCGCGATGGTCAGTGGTCGTGTCACGCGTGGCGCTGCGAGGAAGGACGCAACACGTTGAGGTAAGGGAGAAATCCGCGGGCTGCGCCAGCGCGCACGTGACGCGGCTGCAGCTCACACCTGGCTTCTATTTCTGGCGCCCCACGCCCACGGCCGAGGTGTCCGACCGTCCGATCACTACCCATGGCGCAGCGCTGCAACCACCACCGCTGCTTGCACGCGCTAGAAGGCTTCCAGAACTTCTCAGTGGCCGCCTCACTACTTCCGTTGCTCGTCCCTTTGGCCCACTATACACGGTGTAACAACAGTTCATCTTACCACCACTTCCCGAGATTTTATCTACAGCTGGTGTGTCGCACTCACGTTAAAAAGCTAAAAATTCTGTCTCTTACTTTTACAGGATTAACTATGCCTGTATCGTCTCCCGGAAAAAAATCGGAATCCAACCGGTAGCTCAAGTCTGGAGTCAAATTTAAATAATGTCACCACAGAGGGAGTGACATTACTAGTAGAACGTTTACTGGCAAAAGTAACAAATATTTTAATTTAATTTACCTTACATTAATTATTAATTGTAGTGCCCATCGTTTCCCGGGATGTTTAATATCTGTCACGCAAAGTGACTCTCCCTTTGCCTTATTGATATTCATAGCGAATGCAAGCCGCTTGGAAGACTGTAACCGCCATCTTTTGTTACGTTTTGCGGTAAGTACCTCATTGTGTTTAGGGGAATTCGTCTCCTATTGTTCCAGCTCAATTTTCAGCGTTTCAAATAGGGCTGTGTTTGTGCACGACTCGAACTGTTCGAACAATTTACGTCACAGTTCGAGAAATTACAGGTTCTGTTCGATCTTTTGATCGGCCTGCGATCTACTGGCTTTTGTTGGTACTATATCCACGACCTGCCTTAGCGTATGGCACAGTGGCTTTAATAATAAAAATAATGGTGAAACATGAACTCAAATGTCTCTTACAGGGTATGTCATATGTAACAACGGCAACTAATCAATAAATTGCAATTATGGTTCACTCAATCTCCCGAGTTTTCGCTCGTCCCGCAATTTAGTAAAGTTTGATGGTACTATTTCCAGAACGGGTGTAATTTATTCCTGCCGTAGGAATTACAGTCAGTTTAAAACGATGTATTTCGTTTGTTAGGGATTTAATTTTTCATTAATTTTCTTCACTGTTTCATCTGAATGTACAAAATTCGAATCACATCGGCCATTAATTTTGAAATAAATCGCTCAAGTACATTTCTAGATGTTTGGTAACAATGCTTCTCCTTTATACGAGGGTTGGAACTTTAATAGTGGGTATAACCCGTTGACAGCGATGTGGAAGTCGTCGGATACTCGTAGCAGTGACAGTTGTGTTGGCAGTTCGAGCGGCGCTGTCTATTGCCCGACGAATTTGTAGCAGTTCTGAAGTGGATGCCGTGAAGTGTTTTCTTCAGTTTAGAAATCGAGTTGAACTCACGAGGGCTTAAGTCAGGGGAGTACAGTAGGTGGTATAGCACTTAGCAGCCCATCAGTCAAACAAGTCAGAAACAGCTTTCACTGTACGTGCTTGAGCATTGTCCTGCAAAATGATGGTCAGATCTTGCAGAAAGTGTCATCACTTCTGTCTCTATGCTACTCGTTTTTGGAACACAGCCTACGAACAGCTTAGAGACAGGAGTGATGACACTTTCTGTAGGACCTGACCATTATTTTGCACGACAATGCTCAAGCACGTACAGTACAGGCTATTACTGATTTGCCTGACTGATGGGGCTGCTAAGTGCTATACCACTTACTGCACTCCCCTGACTTAAGTCCTCGCGAGTTCAACTCGATTTCTAAACTGATGGAAACACTTCACGGCATTCGCTTCAGAACTGCCACAAATTCGTAGGGCAATAGACAGCGCCGCTCAAACTGTCAACACAACTGGCACTGCTAAGAGTATCTTACAACTTCAACATCACTGGCAACGGGTTATACACAATGCTGGTGACTACTTTGAAGGTCAGTAAAACTTTGAAACACGTACTTTTTTGTACAAGCTGTAAGTAAATAGTTGCCACTATTAAAGTTCCAACCCGCGTACACACATTGAAGGGCCAAACAAACTGGTACACTTGCTTAATATCGTGTAGGGTCCCCACGAGTACGCAGCAGTTCCGCAACACGCGTGGACTCGACTAATGTCGGAAGTAGTGCTGGAGGGATCTGACACCTTGAATCCTGCAGGGCTATCTATAAATCCGTAAGAGTGCGAGCGGGTGGAAATCTCTTCTGAATAGCATGTTGCAAAGCATCCCAGATATGCTCAATAATGTTCATTTCTGGGGAGTTTGATGGCCAGCGGAAGTGTTTAAAGTCAGAAAAGTGTGCCTGGAGCCACTCTGTAGCAATTCTGGGCGTGTGGGGCGTCGCATTGTCCTACTGGAATTGCGCAAGTCGGGTTGAAATGAACAATGGACATGAATGGACGCAGGTGATCAGACTGGATTCTTACGCATGTGTCACCAACGAGAGTTGTAAATCTAGACGTATGTATGCACACCCCCCCACGCAATTACAGAGCCTCCACCACCATGAACAGTCTCTTGATGACATTCTGGGCTCACGGATTCATGAAGTTGTCTCCATACCCGTACGCGTCCATCCACTATATACAATTTGAAACGAGACTCGTCCGACCAGGCGACACGTTTCCAGTCATCAGCAGTCCAATATTGGTGTTGACGGGCCCAGGCGAGGCGTAAAGAGGTTTGTGAAATACAGTCATCAAGGGTACACAAGTGGGCCTTCGGCTCCGTAAGCCCATATCGATGATGTTTCGTTGAATGGTTCGCACGCTGACACTTGTTGATGGCTCAGCATCGTTAACTGCAGCAGTTTGGGGAAGGTTTAAATGGCTCTCAGCGCTAGTCCCCTAGAACTTAGAACTACTTGAACCTAACTAACCTAAGGACATCACATACATTCATGCTCGAGGCAGGATTCGAACCTGCTATCGCAGCGGTCGCGAGGTTCCAGACTGTAGCGCCTAGAACCGCTCGGACACTCCGGCCGGCAGTTTGCGGAAGGGTTGAACTTCTGTCACGTTGAAGAATTCTCTTCAGTCGTCGTTGGTGCCGTTCTTGCAGGATATTTTTTCGACCGCAGCGATGTCGGAGGTCTGGTATTTTACCGGATTCCTGATATTCACGGTACACTCTTGAAATGGTCGCAAGGGAAAAATCTCCTCATCATCGCTACCTCGGAGATTCCATGTAGGATCGCTCGTGTGCCGCCTATAACACCACGTTGAAACTCACTTAAATCTCGATAACCTGCCATTGTAGCAGCAGTAACCGATCTAACAACTGCGCCAGACGCTGGTCTTATATGGCGTTGCCGACGGCAACACCGTATTCTGCCTATTTACATGTCTCTGTATTTGAGTATGCATGCCTACTATACCAGTTTCGCCGGCCGCGGTGGTCTAGCGGTTCTAGGCGCTCAGTCCGCCTCGGGCATGGATGTGTGTGATGTCCTTAGGTTAGTTAGGACTTATGACCACAGATGTTGAGTCCCATAGTGCTCCGAGCCATTTGAACCATATACCAGTTTCTTTGCCGCTTCAAGTTTGTGTGTGTGTGTGTGTGTGTGTGTGTGTGTGTGTGTGTAATATGCTACGTCCACCCAATCGTGTAGAAATCTCAAGTAAATCGGCCAAGAACTTTTACATATTATTGACAACTAGATTACGAAACCTTACGGAGACAGTACCTTCCTTACGTATTGAAGGCAAAGCGTGCAAAATGTCATCAAGATAGGAATAAAATAGTAGATTTGTATAAATTACAAACAAATGGTCACTTTTTTTACATAAAGAGACAGACTGTTGCTTTTACATTTCATTTTACTCAGTCATGTGCACTGTTTTGGTGATTACGTTTATTTCCTTAAACCAACGAAGAGTGTGGCGCAATGGTAAACCAGTGAATATTATTCGGGACGACATCGGTTCTGATGCCCGTCGGGTTTTCTCCCAGTATCATTTACGACACTTGCCTTGCAAAAGGGCAGGCTGATGTTCTACACCACCCTTCCCCAGTGCAAGTCTTTGTTCCGTCTCTAATGATGATGTAGAAGACGCAAAATTAAATTCTAATATTCGTGTTTTCCTATTACCTTGAAGTTCGCCATAGCCTTTCACTGCTGCTAATTGTAGAAATGGGAGTTCATCCAACATTGCTAGTGCAGCTTCTTAACCACACGCGTTACAATACCTGCCACAAACGTAAAATACAGAAGAAAGCTTCGACATTTCCAGTTCCGCAGTGCGTATTGAACTAGCTGTACACACACACACACACACACACACACACACACACACACACACACCTTCTCAAGATATTTCAACTTCAAACTTCATGCTCAGTGTAAAAATATTTTGTTGGTGCCCACATGCACAGGGAGGAATGATTATCACAATAAAATAAGATAAATCAGAACTCACGCAAAGATTTAAGAGTTCGTTTTTCCCGTGGACTGTTCGAGAGTGGAAGAGTAGCAAAATAGCTTGAAGGTGGTTCGATGAATCCTCTGCCAGCCACTTATTGTGAACTGCAGAGTTATCATGTAGATACGCACGCACGCACGCGCACACACACACACACACACACACACACACACACACACACACACACAGAGAGAGAGAGAGAGAGAGAGAGAGAGAGAGAGAGAGAGAGAGGACAAAACACACGGATCTGTACAAAAAGACGACAGACAATTTTCTTTTGCTACTGCTACTATTTCCTCTCTTGTGGCTTTAATGTACGGAAAACGCAGACGACGAATGTTTATAAAAATATAACACAGAATTGATGAACCCATAAAATCTTTAATTCTTCGTTTTCTTTCCAATATTTCGCTTTTCATACGTTCTTGAGACACCAAGACATAAGCACCCAAGGTTTGACTGGCGACGGCGCTAGAGAACAAAGAAAAGAAAGAAAGAAGCTAAGGTTGAAAACAAATTTGGTAGCACGCCGAATCCAATTACACAAGTTTTAATGGAAGAGTTTAGGCAACGCTGCGCCAAGTTTTCGTTTGCGGCTGAAGACTCAGAAGGCATCGTCCTGCGAAATAAATGAGCCTCCCCCTGTCTCCCCCTCCCATCTCTCTCTCTCTCTCTCTCTCTCTCTCTCTCTCTCTCACACACACACACACACACACACACACACACTTTTTTACAAAAAAGGAAAGGAGTGGGAGTGGAGGGATAAACGCAGCCTACCGAAATGCCTGTCGTATCTAACAGAAACACTGCCAGGAAAATAATCTGCTCTCGTTCAGTGTGTGAATATTGGCAACTCACTGTACTATAACAGTACCGTTATTACCGGATGTGGCATTTTTCAACGAATGAGAAGACAAACACACTATTCTCATATACTACAGTTATAACTCAACGAAACAGAGAAGCTTCACTGTATGAGGCGCGGGTGTAGGAATACTTACCGCTGCATTTATTTCCGTACTTGATGATAAGTTTCAGTGTACGTCAACAGAACGTTCTACCAGCTCTGAACTCCGCCGTGAAGTCATCTACTGACTTGTCTAATTCCATAGAGAGTAGGTGTATCTGTAACACACGCCACTGGTACTGTGCTATTGCCAGCAAATTCTTCTGATTCCAAATGTATGTACTCGCTACTGCATCGCTATGTATCTTATTTTAATCATAAATGATGGGCTGTATACGCAAAGCGTTTTATACTACAAGGCGAGGTATCTTTTTCAGTATCGCACCTACCTGGCATAAATAGACAGTTCGTTCACTCTTTGAGAACTCTGGCTGAAACTAAAGTAAATAAATTCACAAATTCTTCGAAAATAGTTATATAAATGTCGCCGTCTTTTGAGAAAGAGATTTTTACATGTCCTAATTCATTTCACAGATGACTGAGTTCAACGAAACGTGGTCCTCATGTCATTTGCTGTCCGGAAAGAATCAAAGAATCGTAGTGCAGGTATGAAGCACCTACCTCCTACCTATCAAGAGCGGGGGTGGGCGGAGTGAGTGAGAAGTATTGTAGCTCATGACTCATGACACGCAAATACCTATAATTTAGTCATTCAGTAGTTGAGAGAACTTATAGCTCTAGAGACACGCAACGAACTTCTGACACAATTTCAAACCTTTACGAAACTTCTTGTCGCTGACAACCACTCATGAAATAAAGAAAGGAATAAAAGTTTACCGCTTACTACAGTTTTCGCTATTCATGAACAGCCTCACGAAGCACCACTTTTAATCCATTACTTCTTTTCTCCTAACTGTACTCGCGATACATTTTGCAGACAGTATTCATATACACTGCTGAATGTACCAGCAAAATTATAATATTACACGACACGTAGTTCAGGAGATATGACGTCGTAAATACTGAGATGCGTAAAAAATTGCTGCATCTTGCAAGACATTTAAATCTGTTACTTCTTTACTAAGAACTATATGAGCAATACAGTAGTCATACCACTGAATGTACCCGCAAAATTATATCATTGTGCATCACATAGTTGCTTAAACGTTACTCTGCGTGAAAATGAAACTACAGGGCGAAATTCGATAGAGATACAGACGAAATATGTGTGCAAATACGTGTGAAATACGTTAAATACAGGTGAAATATATTTGACATGTGCGTAGGTGTGCAAAGCTACGGGTACAAAGCTCACTTTAAATCCGTGGAACAACGATTTCAACCATATTTGGTACACATATTCGTTAAGGTATGTAGAAGAAATACTATGAGGGTAAGAACCACCAGCCTCGTATTGTGGTGAGCGTGAACGAGGAGACAGACACAGATAGGGAGGAGGAAGAGATGGACAGAGAGGGCAGAGGAGGAAATGGTCAAAGAAAGGAAAGTGGGGGAGAGGGACAGAGAGATCGGAGGAAGAGATAGGCAGACAACAGAATGGAGAAGGACATGAATATGTGAGGGGGAAGAAGAAAGGGGCAGAGAAAAGGAAGAGGAGGAGATGGACAGACAGAGGGGGAAGGAGGGGATGGTCTCATAGAAGATTGAAATAAATACATACTCGGACAACGGCGCGTACACAGCTAGTCTCCAATATTTGTCTCCCATTCTTTCTGCGTATTGTTCTCCAGTTAATTGGATACTAATCTTTCCCACTCAACCTATTATCTAACATTACGAATGTTAATAGATATTGATGCAGAACCAGTGGTACTTTTGTATACTACCTAACCATTTCTATTTTACATATATCAGTTATCTCTTTCATTTGTAGGTTCAGAGTTTCTGCTGCCTTTCTGAAGGCGCCTAAACCACCTATGCTTTCATTCCTTCTTTCTTTCTTTCACTTGTGCCTTTGTTCCGCAGCTACGCAGGGTCAGCATGGTTAATCGGATTTGGCAATGTTAGAGTAAGGGGTGGCCGGATGCCCTTCCTGCCGCCACCCCGTACTCCCCCCCCCCCCCCTCCCCCCCGCCCACAAGGACGGAATTTGTGTACCCCAATTTTTTGCGACTAGTGTAATCAATGGAATAATGCGGATGTGTTCAGATGTATGCGAGCCATGTAACTGGGCGGGACGTGGGGACCAGCCCGGTATTCACCTAGGGGGATGTGGAAAACCGCCTAAAAACCACATCCAAGCTGGCCGGCACACCGACCGTCGTCGTTAATCCGCCAGGCGGATTCGATCAGAGTCCACGAAGCAGCGCATTAACGCTCTCTGCTAACGTGGCGGATGCGTCTAAACCACCTATAATTTGAAGAACTGTTTTCACTAGTAATCATGACTTTTTACCCAAAAATCTTGATACTGGGCCTGTGTGTGTGTGTGTGTGTGTGTGTGTGTGTGTGAGAGAGAGAGAGAGAGAGAGAGAGAGAGAGAGAGAGAGAGAGAGAGAGAGAGAGAGCGCTCGCAGCGGCATAAGACACGAAGACAGATTAAAATCAATCCCGGAAGAACAAAAAAAAATATAGATTACGACTCCTAGAAAATCTGAACTGATATGATGGAATGAAATGATTCGTGGCGAGGGCCTCCCGCCGGGCAGACCGGTCGCCTGATGCAAGTCTTTTTAGTGGACGCCACTTTGGCGACTTGGGGATGATGATGATGATGATGATGATGATGATGACGATGATGATGAAGAAGAAAACACAACACCCAGTCCCTGAGCGGAGAAAATCTCCGACCTAGTCGAATCGAATCCAGGCGCCTTCGCGCTATTGAGGCGGACACTGATCAATGACCAACTGTTTACATCGTTTCCGGATCACAAATCCCAGGAAGTGCCTTAAGCGATTCAGAGAATCAAGGAAAACGTAAATTTGGATGGGCGAACGGGGATTTTAATTGCCCTCCCCCTAACACATGTGCAGTGTCTTATCGTCGCCTCAGCACACTGCACACGCATTCGGGAGGACGACGGTTCAACCCCGTCTCCGGCCATCCTGATTTAGGTTTTCCGTGATTTCCCTAAATCGTTTCAGGCAAATGCCGGGATGGTTCCTTTGAAAGGGCACGGCCGATTTCCTTCCCTCACCCGAGCTTGCGCTCCGTCTCTAATGACCTCGTTGTCGACGGGACGTTAAACACTAATCTCCTCCTCCTCCTCCTCTTATCGTCGCTCTAGCTACCTCTCTCGGTCGGTAGTAACGACCTAGTATTACAGCAGAAGGGACAAAAAACGAACCATAAATAACATGGCCCAATCTCACAAAAAATAATTTGAAGAAGAATGAGGAAGAGGGTGATCACGATGATGGTGAGATAGAAATTTCCAGTTTCGTTGAAGGAAAGATGATTTGCATCTAACGTTCCGTCGACGACGAAATCATTACACACGAAACACAAGATAGCATTCAGGAAAAAATCAGGCTAGCATTTGGCTCAGGCTATTTAGGGAAACGACGAATAACCTAAAACTATAAGGGCGGACAGAGATTTGAACTGCCGTCCTCCTGAATGTAGGATCTGGGTGTTATCATTTTGCCATATTGTTAGGTCGGTAATACTGGCTAATACTACAGTTCACGAGAAAAAAGGGATTTTGAAAGAATATGGCCCTTAGCTCGATGATAATAATAATAATAATAATAATAATACGGGAAACGGTTTGGAAAAATCTGCTTTGCAGAAAAGGAGACACAAGATGGAAAAAAACCGTATAGTAGAACTGAAAATACCTACAACAAAAGGGCCCTATCTAAAAAAAACTCTAAATAAAGCACTTTAACGCAATAGTGAAAGGAGAATGCCTATATGCTATTTTTACATTACCGCTATTGTAAATTAGAAATATAATATTAGAATGAAGAATTATACGCAATATATTAGCTACTCAGAAAAATGCACCATTTTGGAGAGTAAGAAGTAATGATGAGATTTATCAGAATACAGAAAACATATCAGAAACAATAAGAGGAGATTACTATTTTTGTTCATATTTACAGAACGAATGACAATACACTTACGAAGCAAATCATCAAATATCTTAAGGGAAGGATATTAACAACCATGTGGATTCAACAAGTTAGAAAAGACCTGGAAACGAATAACGTAAGGGAAGTAGTATTATAGAAAGAGATGTTGCGAGAAAACGTTTTGCCCGCATCTCGTGGTCGTGCGGTAGCGTTCTCGCTTCCCACGCCCGGGTTTCCGGGTTCGATTCCCGGCGGGGTCAGGGATTTTCTCTGCCTCGTGATGGCTGGGTGTTGTGTGATGTCTTTAGGTTAGTTAGGTTTAAGTAGTTCTAAGTTCTAGGGGACTGATGACCATAGATGTTAAGTCCCATAGTGCTCCGAGCCATTTGAACCATTTTTTTTTTTTTTTTTTTTTTTTGAGAGAACGTTTTAAAACTGAAGAACAACAACAGGACAAGAGAGAAAAGAAAAAATGCACAAGGTAGTTTGAAGAGAGAAAAAAAGAAATATAGTGAAACAATACAAAGGGTTAAGAATTGAAATTTGAACGTTTTCCCAAGAAGGCCTTAAAGCAAGAAGAATATAAAAAAATGTTCAAGTGCATGAGAAATCTTATGGGACTTAACTGCTAAGCTCATCAGTCCCTAAGCTTACACACTACTTAACCTAAATTATCCTAAGGACAAACACACACACCCATGCCCGAGGGAGGACTCTAACCTCCGCGGAGACCAGCCAAGAAGAATAATTTGGAAGCTTTCACTTCACGCATTACAAGCTGAAAATAGCAAAGTCTCAAGGAAAATTAAACGTATTCTTATCGTTGCTGTTTGCTGTCATTATACGAGAAATTAAATTTTGTGTGAGTGCACTTAACGTTTACGTTTACCATATCCACACACATTATTATTCATTTCGCGACTGAGAAACTAATATACCTACTTTCGTTGGACAGAAGGTAAAATGACAGGAGTAGAATAAGCTGGTTATCGCAAAAATCTTGCGGAGGTCAGTTCCACACGGTCTTACAACGTTTCCATGAACGTAACGGGCTGAACGTACAGCTATGTCCAGCACACCGCCCGCTAATGCAACGGTATTTGCGTTGTGCTGGTTCGCTTAGCATGGAGTGGCCTTCGGGATGCATAGGGGACAGTGGAGCACACGCATCACGTACAAGCCCCCTCCCCTTCGCCAAACAACACACGTCATTCCGTGTTTCGCATATTAAAAGCTGTGGACAAGAAACACGCCATCACACCATTAAATGTTTAAATTCATGATTTTTCATTTAGAGTTTTTTGGAACACTGCCGTGGAAGAAATAGAGATAGATAAAAACTGTAGCAAAATTACTTAAATATAAGAAGTTTTGATCGCATAAATGCTATTTATTCCATTTGTAGATCGAGTCCAATCTCTTATAGGATCATCATCACACCACTTTACTCTGCGAAACAGAGTAATACACTTTCTTGGAGGTCCTAGGACTTGAATACAACCACAAAAATAGAATTATATAAAAGTATGGCTGATATTCCTTTAGTGATGGTGGTATACGGAGGCGTGGAGCAGCACCCTCTGGAGTGGCGTGAAGAACATGGCTGAATAAGGCTCAGTTGTTAGTACTTTAATAGAGATAGCTCTGCCCTCCGCCTGCTGCATAACTTCACAAACAACCAATGGTTGTAGGACGTGACTACATTCCGCGGAGTCCATTTAGAAAATATACAGGGTGGTCAGAAAATGTCTAAAAGGTTGAAAAGGTGTTGCAGCGTATGTTTTGCAGAGAAATAATTGGTAAGAAAAAAATTCGATGTGCTACGCCGTTTACGTTTTAATTAGCTTTGAAGTTAGCCAATCACATCGTTGCGCGCGCAAAAAAACGCTTGTTATCAGTTGTTCTCCCTGGCGTAGATGATAGGGCGCGAGATTTCTCAGCCTCTGGCTCGGGTTCGATCCTCACTACCGTCCCACATTCAATTTGTTCGGTTTCTGGAAACCAAACGAAAAAAACACATTTGGCGACGCCGTCTCTGGCGTGTCGCTTGAATTTGCGTGCGCAACGGCGTGATTGGCTTCAGTGCTAAGTAACTAGGAAACGACGGACTACCCTCACATGCTTTTGAGACTGTTTCTGACAACCCTGCATAGTTATTAGAAGTTTAGTCATAGAATGAACAGCTAAGGATGTTTCAAATATTATGTAAAAGACATGCATTATGAGAAGTTCAAAAGCAGAAAAGAAATCATTATCCAACGACACTGGCTCATTAAAAGTAGGCTGGCCGTCACACGGACTTACGATAGACGAAGAATGAGTTGATATGTTTCACCATATAGCACTTAATGCTTGCACACAGCCTTTTAATTGCAGTGTCATATTACTGTTATAGACTGTGTCGTTCTTTCTTGACTAAGATTCGTGTATGATATGAGGTTATTTGCATTCTTGATCTATGTATGTATATAGCATTTGCACACTCTTTTGTAATTTGTACCCACGATTGTAACGTAGTATGCTTATATTTTATTGTGGTTTGGCTTCTTAAACGATAACATCACATCTACTCAACCTTAACGATATAACAGGCAGCTAAATGTCGAAACATAGCTTCAGGTAATTTCGCAACATATATGACTGGTGACGGTACTTATCGACTGTCATATCGTTTACAAGGTTACCCGTTGGCATCCTTCCTTCCAACTGGGTTCCGCAACATCGTTTACTGATGGCGGAACATATCGAGTCATACTTCGTTTCCTTGGTTACCAGTTGGTGACCTACCAATAATATTTGGTACGCTTACGTCTACAGTAGGTCTCTGTAGAGGGCAACTTATATTTAAATCAGCCAGTGTCATTGGATAATGATTTCTTCTCTCCTTTTGAGCTTTTCATGATGTATGCCTTTTACACAATATTTAAAACATCCTCTGCTGTTCGTTCTATGACCAAACTTCCAATAATTGTATATTTTATTAATTTTTCCGCGGAATGTAGTCATGTCTCACAACGGAAGCTATTAATGACCTTATGTCGGAGGCGGAGGGCGAAGCTTTCGCTACTGGACTACTAGCGACTGAGCCTTATCCAGAAGTATTCTACACCCCTCTCTAGAGAGGGCTGCTCCACGCCCCTACCTCCCGCTGTCATTAAAGAAACATCAGCCGTACTTTCATATTATTTTATTCTTGAGATTGTATTCAAGTCCTCTGAACTCCAAGAAAGTGTATTACTCTTTTTCACTGAGTAAAGTGGTGTGATGATCATCCTGTAAGAGATCGAAACTTGTCGTCAAATCAGATTAATAATTTGTATGCGATCAAGATTTCTCTTACTGAAATACTTATTTAATTTAGGCCACGCAGCACGCATTCAGAGGGACATTGCTCCTGCAGCAGGACTGTAGTGAGTTATGAATGTACGGTTAACGTGTCATTCTGCCTACGACGTCGCTAATGGCATTGTGACACAGTGTAACTATGAAAAGCTCCTCACACCCGTGACCCCGTGACGTCACGGGAAGACTCAGTTGCGGTCGTGGCCAGGAAGGAACCATGCATTCTGGGCGATGTGCGGCGAGCGAAGCAAGATACGCAACCCACTGCTCAAATGGTTCAAATGGCTCTACGCACTATGGGACTTAACATCTGAGGTCATCAGTCCCCTAGACTTAGAACTACGTGTCGTATCAAGTCTACATGACTACACTGCCCTCTTGTTGACAACCTATGCTGTGAGCTTTAACTACCTTTGGTTTTTGAGTCCGCCTGGGTTTCTCATAGTAGTTCGACGGTTTTGCGTTTTCACGGATTTGCAGTATTTTACGGTGTTCATTCTCTGTGTAAACCCAGCCTACCAGAATTCTGTCCTATGAGTCGAACTCACAACTCGTACCGAACTCGAATGTAACGTTTTTGTTCAAATAAATGGAGCGGAAGCGCCATTCCAACACAAATATAATTTCTTGGCTACTATTAAGCCCCGCCATTCCGTCTCGTTCACTGAAACACCACCGTCCAGCAAGTTACCTGGCTCCACCACTTCTTGTAACATGCCACTTCTTATCGAGCTCTTGCACCCTGTTATGTTATGTTAACCGGGGACCTAGAAACGACGGAGAGGTTCCGCCCCGCCGCAGCCGCAGTGGTCCACAATTCCACGACGACTACCGCAGTCCACTTCACCCTTCCGCCGCCCCACACGGAACCCAGGGTTATTGTGCGGTTCGGCCCCCGGTGGACCCCCCAGGAAACGTCTCACACCAGACGAGTGTAACCCCTATGTTTGCGTGGTAGAATAATGGTGGTGTACGCCTACGTGGAGAACTTGTTTGCGCAGCAATCGCCGACATATTGTTGCTGAGGCGGAATAAGGGTAACCAGCCCGCATTCGCCGAGACACAATTCCGCCGGGACTGACGCTCCTTCCCGCCCGGAAAGCCGTGCGTTAGACCGCTCGGCTACCCGGGCGGCCTCTTGCACCCTGACAGTCACCTACCAAAACCGGGAAAGGCCTGGACCGAATTTCACGCCTGCAGCATACGAGAATGCCCTTCCGGTTCTGCTAGTCTTTCCTTATTTGTAAAAGAACTTCGTTGATTAGTAACTCTGATCAGTGACTCCTGACTTTAGTTAAACACTTTAATAACACCAACTCTGCACTTCAGGACCGACTACTTGCAACCTTCATTCAGAGAGAGCTGCCTGCCGGCCAATTCCTCTATTTTGCAAACTCCACGAAATTATCTTACGTTCAGATCTTTCAGCCAATGAGACTCGGTACCACAGATAATTTTAATGGTTATACCCCCTCCCCACACGGCGCTAATAAAAAAAACTTCAAATGTGTGTGGAATCTTATGGGACTTAACTGCTAAGTTCATCAGTCCGCCAGCCGGAGTTGCTGAGCGGCTCTAGGCGCTACAGTCTGGAACCGCGGGACCGCTACGGTCGCAGGTTCGAATCCTCCCTCGGGCATGGATGTGTGTGATGCCCTTAGTTTAGTTAGGTTTAAGTAGTTTTAAGTTCTAGGGGACTGATGACCTCAGAAGTTAAGTCCCTAAGCTTACACACTACTTATCCTAAATTATCCTAAGGACAAACACACACACACCCATGCCCGAGGGAGGAGTCGAACCTCCTCCGGGACTAGCCGCACAGTCCATGACTGCAGCGCCTTAGACCGCTCGGCTAAACCCAAGCGGCACGGCGCTAATCGAATGGTTTGGAAGATGATGATTTAAAAATGTGAGAGCCTCAATAGCCCAATGTGGGGGTGTTCCATCTTGCTGAAAGATGTAATCTCTATCAAGCTGTGCCATCAGCGGTTCCTCAATCTTGTCCAGGAACGTGTTTACTGTGGCAAGGAGTGCTCCCCAGAGGCTCGAAGGACTTTTTGAAACAAACTGTACAGTGGTGTAGGCTAGCGCTACAAATATCACACACTGCAAGCCATACATCCCGATGGACCATCGTTTACAAGTAATTTCCGAAAGAAAATTACGGTGTTTCTTGTCTTGACTCTTTAGATTTGAAATTATCACTAATGTTAAACCAGCACTGCAGTGTGATTATTAAGTTACTAGGCTGGTATGCAGAAGGTTGTGGGTTCGATTCCCATTGGGTGCCATCTCCTTTTTTTCCGTTTAATTAAGAAAAATGTATCACCGCCCATGCGCAGGCGTCCGATTCACAATGCTTGCGCAACCATAGAAATTTTGATCTGTAATTCTTATACAGCTGTTTGTGACTGGTATGTTCATTTTGAATTGCCCTGTGCAACACTCACAAGTAGTGAATGGAACCTGTAAATCTGCAAGACGTTTGTAATCAGCCATTCCTAGCTAACAATGAGAGACATTCTGGCTTTCTTTATAGAACGGCGCTGAATATAATCACCATAGGATTATGCTTATTAGTTATTCATTTTCACGAGCCACTATAACCACGATCAACATGCAAGCTGGCGCTCGCGATATGCGTAACGGAACAATCAAGACAATCTCGTTAGCTTGCTACAAAATTGGGATGTTATGTGATGGTGACTGCGGTAGCAGTTGGTTTTCCGTTCGCTGTTCGTACCGACATAACAACCAAACTGGATTCATCGCAGTGTGCTACCAGGACCCGCAACAGAAAAGATAATTCGAGACGGGCGAGCAATCTCGACCAACGATCGAGTTCATCGAAACAGGCAATTTATTACGGCGCCGTGCGGGGAACAGGCGATAGAGCGGCGAGATTGCCGTCCGCGTGCTGATTAAACACGGACAGCCGCTAAAGAGGGGCTCACTGGGAAGTCGGTCGGTCGGCCCTGGGCCTGCGGCCGCGTGGGTCGGTTGAGGCGTCGCCCGGGATTTCAGGCCGCTCTGTTACGCCGTCATTATCTTGCAACGGTTAATGTCCGCGGCCAACACGCGCTGAGTCAAGGGGAGCGCCACGGCGTCAAACGTAGCTGCGGAAGCGAACTTGTATCCGCACTTGACCTGCCAAGAAATTGTAGCACAATGCCCCTAAAAGGCAACTTTATCTAAGAATTGAAAAGTATCTTAACAGTGCAGACTGACCTGAAATATTTTGCGTTCTTAAGCAAAGTGGTATCAAGTACAGAGACAGAAGAGTATCCATTTTCTTTATCCACAACAGAACGGAGTAGTCGGCATTGATGCAGCAGTACAAGAGGACATATTCACGAAAGATGTAAGGCAACTTTGTTCACTGTCACCATTGAAGTACCTGTATATCCAGAGATGTGCAAAATAAAAGTATTTATATACAAAATGCGAAATACGTGCATTCAAAATACTTTTATTCAAATAAAATACCCCTAATTAGCGGAAATTTTATAAGCCATTTATTTCAGCCAGCCGCGGTGGCCGAGCGGTTCTAGGCGCTTCAGTCCGGAACCGCGCGACTGCTACGGTCGCAGGTTCGAATCCTGCCTCGGGCATGGATGTGTGTGATGTCTTTAGGTTAGTTAGGTTTAGGTTCTAAGTTCTAGGGGACTGATGACCTCAGATGTTAAGTCCTAAAGTGCTCATAGCCATTTGACCATTTATTTCACTGATTTTTACATTAATAATTCTTCAAATATTTCATCTTCCATTTTTTGTCTACGTGTCATTATTATTCCGCCAAAGAAAAACGGTCGTTCAACAGAAGCATAATCCGACTAACAACTACTATATTTAAGTAAAAAAAATTACGGTTTGATACCTGTTCAAGGAATCTAAGCTACTGTGATTATCTTTTAAATACTGTTGTGTTTCCAGATCTATTGTAGTGTTGGAAGAATCACTGGCTACAGGAATACCACAGTCTTCAACAAACGTATAATAAAATTAGAACTTTTTTTATAATGAGAATGTTGCAAGCTATTCCCATCTTATTATTATCATTATTATTATTATTATTACATCTTCCGCACTTCTGAAATACACAGTTCTTTAACGTATTCTCTGCTAGCCTTCGGTACCCGTTTCAGTTCGAAAAAAGGGTAAGATGTGGATGCTAATACGGCATCCTTTGCTTTTGGTTCCTCTAATTTACAGGATCTCTCAAAATGCCTATTAAGACTTTCTTTAATAGCTTATATCAGAATACCACAGTACGTAGGAATATCCATTTGCAAGCTACTCAGCAGTATTTGCATTCTTATTACTTGTGGCAGACACCCACAATAGAAATCCGTCCTCTTTTAACTTTTGTATGTTGTCAACAATAGGTTTTGAACATCTTATGTATTCATTAAGAAATTATATTTCAGTTTATTGAAAAGCAACTAATCTGAGTTTCCTTAAAGTTTCAATTTAGAGTCTCTTTGACTGTGAGTAGATCTTGGATCCAATTATAGTATGAAGAATTCCCTCATGTTGGACATGGATAAGTAGGGAATTTTCCAGCTGATTCTAAACAAGTTTCACAAGCTTTAGGGGATCTTGAACACAGATTCCAAAATACTTGACATTTTGACTTGCCTGCTTCAAACTTTTTTTATATGAATTACTTTGAGATCTAGCCTCACGCATATCTCTAGAAGCTATTACATATAACGTGTGGGAGACCTCGCTCCCTACTACGTTCAATTCCTTTGCACTTATCGTATGATTTTCGCACGTTTTACATAAACAAACAGTAATAAGAAACATGTGTGTACTTAAGTCTTCCCGCCTTTTCTAATAATTAGGGTCATGGTTATATCTACTTGACAGGTATACCTTTGGTGTTTATTCAGACAAATGGCTCATTAAATGAATGAAAACTACGAAGTATGAAATAAAAAATTCATGATAAGCATTTATCATTTTACAAATACAAATTATACATATCTTAAGTATTTCCAATAAAATAGAAAACACTTTTGAAAGAAAAAAAGGATTTCAGATGAAATATAAAAATAGGCATCTTGTCTTTGCATTTTAAAAACATGTATTTCACGTAACACACATCTCCGTCTATAATCATACTAATAAAAAAATGAAGAACTGTCGTGTTTGTCTGTTTGAACACTGTATTTAACCGGTAACTTGAGCATAGCTTGGGCAACTTAAAGGCTTTATTTCATCAAAACCGTATCACGTAAGAAAATGACATCGTGATTTAAAGTTTTATCTAGGACTGTTGTTCATGATTGTACATTAATCTCTAAACTACTAGACGAACTGTCACGGGGTTCTCACGGATGGTTATATTTCATCAAAACCAGAATACGAGAAAAAAATATATTGAAATTAGAGTTTTAACTAAAATCGTCTTCTCAGATTAGAAGCTCGGATGTTTAGTCATCTCAGCGTAGTACAGCAAAGAGGCAATACAAAACACTGATAGTATCGTGTCTACCAATAGATTCCGCTATTTAGTTTTTTTTTCCCCATCAAGTGCCTCATTCTCATCTTTACGAATACAAACTAACATCGAATTTACTTTGGTAGGATACATCGATTTACTGATTTAACGACACTACTATGCTTCTCCCCATAGGTTTTACTTTATATTTTTCGCTAGGCAAAACGAATTTATTAAGTCTGCTTTGCGATTTGGGTGCGTACTCATCGCATTTTGATTTCGTTTTGTTTACGAATAAAAACGCCTAGAAAACGGACGAGCCTTTCTGGACACATCATAAAGGCCAGAAGAGTGAATACTATGCGGTCTCAATCATTCAATGAAGGTCATTAAGGCGAGACTTGCTGCGAGTCGACAACACCAAGTTTTCAGTCGCTCTTGTAAACTCGTTCCGAAAGCGAGGTGCGACGTAACTCTGATCGAGAAGATCATTCGTTATCTCGATCCTCAGAATCCTTCATTCACAGTGACTTAAAGTTACTTCTCTCCAACCTAACAGCAAGGAAGCGGAAATTGTCACGGCAAATGGTGCAATCAGTCGAGTTTTTATATCCCAAATTCTGTTTTATTTCAAAAAATTCACCATTACGCTTTAAACATGTGCAATTCACGATGAGCTTATGTTATGCGATGACCATGTTGTGGGCATGTACCTTAGTGTTAGTTTTCGCATGGCCAACTCTCCGTGGCTCTCTCTGGTTACTGAAGCAAACAAGCTCTTCGTTCACGCCCCCAACCATACTACTTCAAACGTTGTATGCAATCAAGGTTTATAAGTCAAAAACGGATTCTACATGTACGAAATGTCAGGCACAGCTATAAATAAACACCTGGGCAAAGTCGGGTTTGTCAGCTAATAAGTAATATCTACACTGAATAGGTAATGGGGAAGTGAAGGCTACTGGCCATTAAAATTGCTACACCAAGAAGAACTTCAGATGATAAACGGGTATTCATTGGACAAATATATTATACTACAAACGACATGTGATTACATTTTCACACAATTTGGGTGCATAGATCCTGAGAAATCAGTACCCAGAACAACCACCTCTGGCCGCAATAACGGCCTTGATACGCCTCGGCATTGAGTCAATCAGAGCTTGGATGGCGTGTACAGGTTCAGCTGCCCATGTAGCTTCAACACGATACCACAGTTCATCAAGAGTAGTGACTGGCGTATTGTGACGAGCCAGTTGCTCGGGCACAATTGACCAGACGTTATCAATTGGTGAGAGATCTGGAGAATGTGCTGGCCAGGGCAGCAGTCGACCATTTTCTGTATCCAGAAAGGCCTGTACAGGACCAACAACATGCGATCGTGCATTATCCTGCTGAAATGGAGGGTTCCGCTGGGATCGAATGAAGTGTGGAGCCATGGGTCGTAACACATCTGAAATGTAACGTCCACTGTTCAAAGTGCCGTCAATGCGAACAAGAGGTGACACAGACGTATAACCAATGGCACCCCATACCATCACGCCGGGTGATACACAAGTATGGCGATGACACATACACGCTTCCAATGTGCGTTCACCGCGTTGATGTCAAACACGATGCGACCATCATGATGCTGTAAACAGAACCTGGATTCATCCGAAAATACGTCGTTTTGCCATTCGTGCACCCAGGTTCGTCGTTGAGTGCACCATCGCAGGCGCTGTGATGCAGCGTCAAGGGTAACCGCAGCCATGGTCTCCAAGCTGATAGTCCATGCTGCTGCAAACGTTGTCGAACTGTTCGTGCAGATGGTTGTTATTTTGGAAACGTCCCCATCTGTTGACTCAGGGATCAGGACGTGGCTTCACGATTCGTTACAGACATGAGAATAAGATGCCGGTCATCTCGACTGCTAGTGATACGAGGCCGTTGGGATCCAGCACAGCGTTCCGTATTACCCTTCTGAGTCCACCGATTCCATATTCTTCTAACAGTCATTAGATCCCGACCAATGCAAGTGGTGTAGCAATGTCGCGATACGATAAACCGCAATTCCGACAGGCCACAATCCGACCTTTATCAAAGAAGGAAACGTGATGGTACGTATTTCACGTCCTTACACGAGGCGTCACAACAACGTTTCACCAAGCAACGCCGGTCAACTGCTGTTGTGTATGAGAAATCGGTTGGAAACTTTCCTCATGTCAGCACGTTGTAGGTGTCGCCACCGGCGCCAGCCTTATGTGAATGCTCTGAAAGCTGATCACTAGTACATCACAGCACCTTCTTCCTGTCGGTTATGTTTCGCGTCTGTAGCACGTCATCTTCGTGGTGTAGCAATTTTAATGGCCAGTAGCGCATATCCATGTAACAGTTGTTTATCACCGACGGAAAATTGGCAAGCTACGGTTCACTGACAACATAGCGCTAAATGTCAAAGTGAACAGGAAATTATGTCCATTCTCGATTAAATGAAATGTGTGTCAGCTTATGGCTTTAGTAAGAGCGTAAACAAAAAGAAACAAGGCAACAGCGTGTGCAGCAGGTAGGACGTACACATGGTAGGAGGCCTGCGTTCACAAAGAAACAACTCGTAACTCCAAAACAATAAATATTGACCCGGAAAAGATTCGTACGGGGGTGGCGGTGGCTAAGTTTGAAGCATAGCTCCGTATGGCTTGCATTGTAGGGAGCGCAGAAATTACATGATTAGAAGCCCTGCTACGGTCGCAGGTTCGAATCCTGCCTCGGGCATGGATGTGTGTGATGTCCTTAGGTTAGTTAGGTTTAAGTAGTTCTAAGTTCTAGGGGACTAATGACCACAGTAGTTGAGTCCCATAGTGCTCAGAGCCATTTTGAACCATTAGAAGCCCTGTAAACATTGTGTTAAAGAAGACTGTTGAAGATCAGAGGGATTGATCGAGTAAGGAATTTAAACAACCTGCCATAAATCAACACGAATAAATGTATAATAAAAATGATGAGAATCGAAGAAGTAGAATAGTTTGACACACATTGTTAGATGCGTTGTTGCTGAAAACTCTACGTGAATGCGTGGTGGAAGGAAGCAATCACACAGGCAGGCCCAGATACAAAGCATATTACTGATACAGCTTGCAACAGTTATGCTGAAACGAAAAGGATAGCTGGCAAGCGATGTAAATGAAGAACTGCATACCTCTCAACTGACGAAACAACAAACAACGTGATTTGGGACAGAAAACAGTGATTCCCGATACCACAGTATACTTACGTTAATATGCGAACATTCTCAAACCCTTGCAGAAGGAGCTATATTACAGTCTCAAGCGATAGTGAACTATCAGGATGGGGTTTGGACGCCCCTTTCTCGCCCCTCTTTCCAAAACAAGCGTGTCCAGTGTCTTAGATAACATGCCAACGCGTTTAGTATGATGATAACGACAGCGTCGTGGAAATTGCTCGCGCACAGTCTGCAGCTGCAATATTGACTGCAGAACTGTATTCTAAAATCTGCAGTGTAACTCGCTGTGCTTTGCTGAGACGCGGAAACATGATATAATCGTGCATCATTGTGTACTTTGTCGACAGAGAACGAAGCTTAACAGTGTAGAACAGCGCACACTGTCGCCGCCTTTTTATTTCCTCTTGCGCTTAATAGTGTTGGTTCCGGCAGCAGCCAGGTTGGGCTACCCACTAAACATACAAGCCCCGAGATCTCCTGCTCTGAGAACATTTACTTCCCCTCCGCAAACGAATGAAAAATAACTACGTCCTTTTGGTTTCTACTGTATTAAGGATACCATAGTATACATTTCTTCTGTGTGAAAAATACTCCAGTGAACAAATCCTGAATGATACCGCCCTTTCATCGTTTTGTACAATTTAATAATTTTCATTGTATCGGCGGCTCGTGGTCTTGCGGTAGCGTTCTCGCTTCCCGCGCAGGACGTCCCGGGTTCAATTCCCGGCGAGGTCGGGGATTTTCTCTACCTCGAGATGACTGGACGTTGTGTGTCTTTCATTATCATTTCATCCTTAATTCACTCGCAAGTCGCCGTAGTGGCGTTAAAGAACTTGTGGAGCGGCGGCCGAACCGCCCCACGAGGGGGCTTCCGGCCACAACGCCATACGCTCATTATTTTCATTGTCGTGTATACGTTTTGGGCACATGACTGTTCTTTAAGTTAGTTGGTATCTTTTCTGTGTATTGCAAGGCGATCTCGCGCGGTGGTCTCACTTTAAAGATAGAGGAAGCACCTTTCTGTCTCAAAATTAATAACAAGTATTCATGGCGACGAAAACAAGCTACGTTCGTGTGCAGAAACTGGGTTACACGAAACGAGAAGTTAATCGTGGTGGTGGTGGTGGTGGTGGTGGTGGTGGTGGTGGTGGTGGTGGTGGTGGTGGTGGTAGTGGTGGTGGTGGTGGGTGGTGGGTGGTGGGTGGTGGGTGGTGGGTGGTGGGTGGTGGGTGGTGGGTGGTGGGTGGTGGGTGGTGGGTGGTGGGTGGTGGGTGGTGGGTGGTGGGTGGTGGGTGGTGGGTGGTGGTGGGTGGTGGTGGTGGTGCAAAGCAGTCATAGTTCGTCAACACTTTAAGTTGACAGAATACGCGAAGTTCTACTCATGCCGCTAAGTCCACTTTGACGACTGTCGCTTATTCGAGCCGCAGGCATTGTAAGTCCCTTCCATGTCTGTCATTAAACTCGTGCTTGTTTGCCGTCTATGTTTTATGGACATAGTAAATGTCAAAGGCACAAAAATACAGCGTGGAGCACGAACAATGGCATGTTACAGTGTATCAGGCTCAGAAAAAGAATGGTAATGGAGCTAATATGAGAGCTTCGTTGATATAACAGATCTATAAGCAGTGCTACACACACGAGCTAGTGGCGTACAAAACCAACAGTTAATTTCAAAACTGAACTGAATCGTTTTACTTCACTCGATAATTTGAACAAAGAAATATCCATCACTTACTAAATTTCAAGGACTGGTTCAAATGGATCTGAGCACTATGGGACTTAACTTCCGAGGTCATCAGTCCCCTAGAACTTAGAACTACTTAAACCTAACTAACCTAAGGACGTCACACACATCCATGCCCGAGGCAGGATTCGAACCTGCGACCGTAGCGGTCGCGCGGTTCCAGACTGTAGCGACTAGAACCGCTCGGTCACCCCGGCACAAAATGCTTCCTGAGACCCACTAAACCTCATCAACATCTTTCGGCCTGTACTGCGAAACCTATGTATGCTCAGTCCAAGCACTGTATCGTCCTACCTTCTTCACCCAGATAAGTTACTTTTTACTGAGCTTCCACTGTCGTTCCTGTACAGTATTGTTCTTCCCTCTTGTTCACATAGTGAAATTCGGACCAGTTTATACCTCAGAATCCATTGTTCGTATCTCTACTGAGTCCCGTGTCTACGCCCAATTTAGATGCCCTAGTCTATTAATTCACACCTTATCATGTCTCCCATTCTTAGTAATCGCTTTACATATAACAGTTTTCTTAAATGTCTGGTGCCTCATTTTTTGCTCAACCTATCCACTTCGGTGTTCCATATCCTCCCATGACACAAAAACAAACGCCAGTCGTTTCTTCTACTCTCATATATACGCGGTTCATGTTTATTTATCCTCAGCTGCGACAAACAAAACACTTTTTTGTCTTCAGTCCCAGACTTGACACCAGAAGATTTCCTTCAACCTTTTGCAGTACGTCTGTACCATTCTGGTATCCGTGCCTTTTTTACATCAATCAATTTGTATGCTAGATACTGAATTATTTCCGCACTCTCCTGCCCGTTTTTAATGTTAAACTGCAGTTTAATCTACAGCCTGGAACGTTCCCCTCCTCTAAATGTTTGAAGAAAGAGGCTCGCCAAATGGTATACACTGCGCCCGATGAGCTAGTTTCTGCTTCTACACAATACCATCGACCGTGGTCATCAGACGAAATATTATGAAAGCGTACCCGGACATTCATCCACTACTATGTTCACGTTGAATAGGTGTCGTCAGCCCAACTTAGCCAGCGACAGGTTAATTAACAACTGTCTCTGCACCAAAATTTGACTCTCTTAGCTCCCTAAGTGGAATCGAAAACTCGTGTTCTGACCACTAGACTGCAAGTTACAGATTGCTTCACTTCACAACCTACAGTATTTCTTTCAAACACCTCTAACTTCTGGGGAGTGAAGTCCCAAGGTAGCCGTCAAAAAGACTGGCGTCCACAATCTCACAAAAGCATAGCACTCAGAAGGACTGGCGTCCACAATCTCACAAAAGCAAACTAGTTAATTTGCCTCCTGGTTGCTATTAACTCTCTGCCCCTTGCTGCCCGCACATCGCTGCTCGCCGGGAGTCCTGTTCATTTACGGTGTAGGCTCAATATTCGCAGAGACTAATTATCCTGCAGCTGTTCACCTAGGCACCATAATGCTAGTAGATTCACACGTGGTACCATTGGAGCGACCCTGGAGTACCAATCACAGCTCAAGATTCAGGGCATATAACGACGGTCGCGGCGAGAAACACAAACCAGCTTGATACTGTCGCCTGGCAAAGATCGCAGCGAGCAGCGATGGTTCAGGTTAAATGGACCATTAAGACTCAGTAGGCTTGTTTCATCATCGCTGCGCCATGCCAGCAAGCAGCGAGGTGGCAGCATAAATGCACTATAAATTAAAGTGCATCTTTAAATAGAATGAACGCTTATGTTAAAATACAGCCGTCCCTATGGTGTCTTCCAATTACCCTGCAAATGAAGGGAATTGCTCCATCTGGGTGTTCCAGTCTAAACTCCTCCGTCCCTATGGATCACCACATTCACTGGGAACAAATGGAAAAAGATCAAGGTTTAACTTTTCGTCGTCTACAAGGTTATCGGAGGTGAAGTACAAGCTCACATTGTTTTAATAAGGACGAAATTCGACTGTGTGCTTAATTCAAAGGAACCATTCCTGCATCTGTCTTAACCTATTTTGGAAAACCACGTGAAACCTAAACATCTATGGTCAGAGCATGTTCTGAATATCATTCCTCTGGAAGACGAATCTTTCAGTAACAGATTCATTGGCTTTTGCCTCATAATCAACTGCCTCTCATTGGTCCTACCTGCTCTTCCATTAAGCACGTTTCCCTACACGATACTGCCTGCTGAATGGATATCTAGTTACTTAAGTGACGGAAATTGAAAGTGACATCTTGACGTACACTACCAACAGCTGCTCCAGTACTGCCATTCCTGTTGATTAAGAAGATGAAGGATGGTGTGAGTACATGATGGCTATGACTTAACTTTTCAGATGGAAGTCAGAACGCAGCATGCCCAGAGGATATGCACTTCCAGCTTATTGCCATCTTTCGGACTTCGAGAAAGGTCACGCCGTTGGTATGAGGGTCACGGGAGCATCATACCAACAGATCACACGGGCAGTTCGCTGTAGTGCAATGACTACAGAGCGACTGGTGATAAGATTCAGCAGTGACGTCACATTTCAGATAACAGAGACTTGCATTATGTCGAGTGGCGTTCCATGGTGTTCAGCGATGTGTTTCGCTTCTGTTTGTGGCGGCCAAAACGACAGTTACGTGTTCGTAGGTGAGCCTCATGAAATGTCACAAGAAGAAGGGATTCTAGAGACGTATACATATCCAAGTCCTGAAATCATGGTGTGGGGAGATGGTGAATAAGACAAACAGGGTGAGTCGGTAACCGCTGAAGGTGAGGGGAATGCGCGCCTCTATGTGGCAGGAACGGTAAATACAAGACCCAACACTATACTTCAGACAACAAACGTCTTGAGGAATGTACTGGCGTGCCCAGTCTCCTGATTTGTCAGCCGTGGAGCATGTCTGTGTCGCGATGAGAAGTCCCATACTTTCATTCCAACTAGCAATTTTCATAAACTGATATAGCATGGGTTGCAGGCATGGCAAGGAACTCGTCAACATCATATTCGATGGCTCTTTGCTTCCATGCTACTACGAATACAATGGAGTATTTATTTGTGCCTTTGAGGGTCACACATCACGTTGATGCTGATTGTTTCAGTTCCGAAAGGAATCAACGTTTACTTACTTAATACGTTTTATGTGATGAACATCTCGACCAAGTGTGATGAAGTTCAGACCGTTGCTTTGTGGTGTAACACTTCCATTTCCTTCGGCGTGTGGCGTACGTCAAACAGTACTTTCCTCTGACGTCATGGAAAACCCTCTGACGCTTAAAGAAATATTTGCAAAAGCAGTCTTCAACTAGGCTTCTCGAGCATGTACTACAATTGGCCTTCATCGAAAATCATACAGTGCAATTACATGGTTGAGCCTCGGAAAAGATTCGAAACAGTGACGGTCAAAGCGACAAACTTGACCTCGTATACGGGGGGCAATGGGGATCTCCCTATCAACTGAAGTACTTCGGCAGACGAAAGCCGCGAACCTGTGTGCCGGAAAGAGGTCTGGGATTCCCTATTTATAGCGCCGCGATGTTGCATCAAGCCATCCCTTAGGCCTTGTACACACTAGTACACCAAATTGAGCGATTTTTGTATCCAAACGGTGTCATTATCTATGTGATCGTTCCAGCTTAATTCATTCGTAAATGTAATCCGGTAAGTATTTAGTTGAATTTACAGACTTTACATTTGTGTGATTTATCTTGTAACTGAAGTTTAGCGGATTTCTTTTGGTACTCATGTGGAGGACTTCACGCTTTTCATTATTTAGAGTGAATTGCCACTTTTCGCACCATACAGATATCTTGTCTCAATCATTTTGCAATTTGTTTTTATCAGCTGACGACATTATAAGATGGTAAGTGACAGAACCATCTTGAGACAATCAGTGGGTGCTACTCAGATTGTCTCCTAAGTCGTTTTATGTAGATCAGGACCAGCAGAGGGTAGCACTCAATACTTCGCGACAATAGAGAGCTGGCCTATAGAGATTTTCGACTCACGTCACTATGACGCGCGTACTCTCTCGTCACTACAGTGCTCTTCACGGGGACAATTTTCCGGAGCAGGAGGTTCCGCTCCAAGTCTCAGACTTGTTCCAGCTGGATCGGAAGCACGGGAAGTTCAACTAAGAGGATAGCTTTCTGGTTTCGTCACAACTTCTGGGTACAGCTGGACACAAGACTCTTAAGAACTTATCGTATTTGTACATGCTTCATAGGAATTAGGAACATACAGACGAAGAACGTTTTTTAAATATACTGCCTTCTTTTCAGTGCGTGCAAAAAGGTCCAAATTCATAATACACAATTATATATAAAGCACGCTTTGTATTTACTGAGCTATGAGTAGAGTCTGTCTTCGAAGAGTATGGCACTTTTACGAAGATGTGAGGTAGTATGATGATCGAGGTTGAAATTAAGGGGTAGACCAGAGTAGAATTCTTTTAGGCCCAATTTTTGTCATGCCATAAAATGTTCGTTAGAGAGGGTTTTTTTTTCGATTGGTAAGCGGAAGCAAGTTAATCGATATAAATTCGTCAATATACGGGAACTGCCAATCAGAAGTTCGCTCAGTTTCAATATTAAAAACACTAGTTGAAACTGTAGCGCTTATTTTTTAAGATATTTTTTTTTTCAAGCTGGCATGAGCTACAGCTCACGAAATATATTTGCATCTATATTATACCTTTTTAAAACTTGTGACTCGGCGTTTTTCCTGCTGCAGTATGTAGAATCTTTGTGACACATTTTAATTTCAATTTTTGGTGCCCGTTCTTCCAACGACTTTTTGTCGAAAAAACTGAATTCTATTTTATAGTGTGTTACCTTTTTGTTAAAAACCATTTTTTAAATGTGCCTACGTATTGTGTAAGACAATATTACCAGTTTCAAAGCAGTTTTTAAAATTTTGTTCTAGGCTGAAAATTGCGGCGTTCAGAGATCCCACCAACCGCCTTCCCATTCCGCGAAGGCCAAAGTTGTGTAGTGTCCTCTATTTGCAAGTTTTTTCCTTAAAAAAATACATAAAACAGTTTCAGGGTATCAACAAAGGTCGAAAGTCAGGTTTGAAACTTGTATTTTTTTTAAAAAAAAAAAAAAGAAAAATCGAGCTTCATCTTGGTTTACTCCTTAAAGCAACAGGAGTAGGTATCGTTAATTTTTACGTTGAAAGCAATAAGAATAGGAACCATAAAGTGCAAGTTGTTGTATGCGACAAGGAAAGATAATTAATTAGTAGGGCCAGGAATGACCAGGAACCGGATTCGAGCCCCACAGCTCATCATTTCAAGTGAGGCACATACTCAGTGAAGCCATACCGTGCGTCTGTCTGTAAACGTAATACTGCGCGTTTCAAAAGATTCATCGAATTTCAAGAATTTATCTCCTGCATGAGTAGAAACAGACACATTTTACATTACACATCGGAAATAAAAGTTTACCTCGGCACCAGGTGGATTTCTCTCTGGTGCAGTTAGCTCGCTTGATCGTTCAGTTCCAGAAATGCTTGATGAATAAGAAGTCTGTACAACAGACCCGAGGTGGGGGTGGAGGGCAGTGCCCCCTCTAGCCCTCCTCCCTCTTGCGAACGCCTATGGCAGTGATACTATGCTTCCTCCAACCACCGGAATACTGTATGTTCCAACATGCGTGGTCGAGCGCCAAAGAGTGGCCACTCACCTCGAAGTGACGACGCATAGGTTATATCATACCTCGGCAGTCAGCATAGGAACCCGATGAGTTCCACAACCGAATGTTCAACTAAGATCACGTGCATTTTCGATCCACAATTTGGCACATGTTTACCAACAATAGACACCAAGTTCGCGACGCGGCGCACAGAAGCAAGATCAGCGAACATACTGACATCCTTTGCCAGCCTACCAACCGCGGATGATGTTACGTGGGTCGCGTCCAAACGAACAAGATTACCGCCACCCACGTTGAGCTATTGTCTGCCAAACACAGGGTGCAGGCAGCCACGTATGGAAGAAGGCGCCTTTTTTATTGAATTCCATCCTGCAAAAAAGGCATCTTTACAGTAACAGCGTAGTTTCGTTTCTTGCTTGTTTGCCAACGTAATTACGCAGTCTGCCCCCCCCCCCCCCCAACACACACACACACACACACACACACACCAAGTAATTACTACCGATTTTTCCTCTCAACCAATCACATCGCGTTAATCAGTAAACACAGAGAGAAGGATCCGCGGCCACGGAGATGGCGAAACAGCAATGGCTATCCACACATTTTCTATATTTGTTTCTATATTTTATAAAGTAAGTCTGAATGTCACTAATTGAAAACATATTAATTATTGAGAGTGCCGGCCATTTTGGACGAGCGGTTCTAGGCCCTTCAGTCCGGTTCAAATGGTTCAAATGGCTCTGAGCACAATGGGACTCAACTGCTGTGGTTATCAGTCCCCTACAACTTAGAACTACTTAAACCGAACTAACCTAAGGACATCACACACATCCATGCCCGAGGCAGGATTCGAACCTGCGACCGTAGCAGTCGCACAGTTCCGGACTGCGCGCCTAGAACCGCGAGACCACCGCGACCGGCGCTTCAGTCCGGAACCGCCCTGCAGCTACGGTTGCAGGTATTCGAATACTGCCTCGGGCAAGGATGTGTGCGATGTCCTTAGGTTAGTTAGGTTTAAGTAGTTCTAAGTCTAGAGGACTGATGACCTCAGATGTTAAGTCCCATAGCGTTTTGAGCCGTTTGAACCATTTTATCGAGAGCGAAGGGCTAATATTACACTCTACGTAGAGAGGAAATAATTGTCCCGACATCTGAAAATTAGGGTGAACCATCTCTCTTTGCTTCTTCGGGTAAGGTTTTGCTATGTTTCGACTGTGTCAATAACTATGCAAGTACGTCAATGGCGTCGCACGTACAACATTCCGGAGATGGCTTTTATAGGAGAAACTACTGCTATTTACCAGCCTGTCGACTCGTTCCACATGATCGGAAAATAAATGTAACTCCATACAAGGTTCAGGATTGTGAGAGAGCGGCTGGTTGATGAAAGGTAACAATACTGTACCAACAGTCGCTATTTTGATATTATTCAATCAGGTCAAGCACACTGATCAGTTCCGACGTTCCAATCGCAGTCACGCCATTTTCATGACTGTCGCGTGAATGACACCAAGTACCACTCGTGCATGTACGAGATGAGTCACCATTACTTATATATGGTTCCGTATATATCCGAACTTCATGAGCCTGCGTCGTCTTCATACATGTGACAGCTGCTGTCAGATGTGCGAAAAGTACACAGCCTCATGAAGTTCGGATATCTACGAAACCACATACGAGTATTGGTGCCTTGTCTTAGAAAAAAATGGTTCAAATGGCTCTGAGCACTATGGGACTTAACATCTGTGGTCATCAGTCCCCTAGAACTTAGAACTACTTAAACCTAACTAACCTAAGGACATCATACACATCCATGCCCGAGGCATGAAGCGCCTATAACCACAAGGCCACACCGGCCGGCCTTGTCTTAGACATGCACGAGTGGTACGTGGTGTCATTCAAGCGACACGCCTGAAGATGGCGTGACTGGAACGTCGAAATTGTTTGACTAATGAAACAATATCAAAATAATGGCTGTTGGTAGAGAACTCGTATTATTACATTTGATCGGTGCTGCAGAGCAGCCTCGTTGGGTGATAATTTCCATACATTCACTAAGCAACAAATATAATAACAGCGGTTGATTCCCGAGTAGTTTTTGCTTCGTTGTTTGTACATTGACGAGAGCGTAATGAAAATTCTCTTATGACCACCACTAAATGTCATGAGAGTATGGTTGAGAAAACCCCAAATTCATTCCTATCCGCATTTCAGCTTGCCATCTTCCAGACTGACATGTTATTTACTACAGAGCTTCTGTATAGGCATCAAAATAGCAAAGCAGCGTCAGTGTTCCAAGGCGCAAGGGCACCCGTGTCCTTCAGACGCTGGAAAATACTGCCGAACAGCTTACCAGCACCCTGCGCTGCGAATATTTTTCAGTGAAGAGGACACGGGCTCGCTGGCTACGTCCATTTGCTAAACCATAGCAGAAGGGAGAAAATGTAAATGTACTACACCATTTGTATGTACAAATAACGCAATAACGGTAAGCACAGAAGTGAATCCGCGCTTGGAAGAAGATAAAACTCAACGATAAGTACCCAAGGCTGACAGTACTGTACAACATGGCACACAAACACGAGGAAAACTAACGTAGACTATAACACGACTCGGACCACACAATTGACTGCAGGCCACCTAATGGTAGGTAGAGTACTGTCAGTATGACATCGTAATACCCTGTCGATGCGTTTGACGCAGTGTCAATACAACGACTGAGCTGATATCCACAAGCAAGCGTCGCGCAGTCCTTCCTATAAACATGTGTTAAACTTAGAAAAAATGCATTTCCGGATCCATGTTTATTGGACTTATATTTCTTGTGTCAATGAATACTACCATCTACCAAAGTATTACACACTTTTTTTAAACACCTTGTATAAATGATGACAACGATAAAGCCAAGAGAAGGTGGAACACGAGTATTCTATGCTTAAAACTGGATCGTTGCTATCAATTTTGTTCTGAAGTCTTACGTTTGACATAGCACGGGTGACACTCAAAGCCGAAGTTTCGACAATCAGTTTTACAATTGTATCGGCCAGTTCTATCCTTCTCTGACAAGTAAATGAACGACTGAATAAATTAATAAATAACGAACAAACAAGGGGGACAGAATCTCGGACAGACAAAATATAGGTGTGTGGGCTATTTTAGAAACAGATGCTTATTATTCCGTAAATAAACTTCATGGCCTGTTATCACTGCAAGTAATTAGACTAGTCAAAAGCCCTTAACTGTTTTTTATAAATCCTGAGCGTCACAGGAGAATGAAAATACTTGACATTCGTCTCGCTAATGATGGTAAGATTAATTTAAGTTACGTGCTACACAACAAATGGCCAATGCAGAAAATGTATGGCTTAGTCAGTCCTCCCCCCCCCCCCCCCCCCACCTTGCTCTCCTTCTCTCTCTCTCTCTCTCTCTCTCTCTCTCTCTCTCTCTCACACACACACACACACACACACACACACACACACACACACACACGTGATGCAATTAACAGCACAAGCGGAAAATTTGCGTGCTATAATGCCGCAGGCATCTTGCGCAGCGGCCGAGGAACGGATTCACTCTGCTCCGTCGTAAATGTCGATTCGCGTTTACAAGCCTCAAGGCGGGCGCGTAACTGTAAGGGAAACAAATGGAGCTCACCGCGCAAAAGAGGCACAGGAAAATAAACGCCCGACTCCAGGAATAGTTCCTCCTCATCTCTACGGAGTCGTAAACGGCGCAGCTAAATAGCCGATCGGTTACTGCGTTCTTAATTGACATCAACAGCTATCGCGAAAACCTCACGTAGGAGAGGCAGTGTAAGTCTGGAAGTATTTGCAGCTACAGTAAGCCTTATTATCATAATTCCTCATTTATGGATAGTAAATAAATGCGTTAATGATATTAACACGAAGTGAAAGAAGTCTTGTCCCGTCCTGTTCCATTATACGTGATAATTGTGGCCCATTAACACACTGACATATCGAACTACATTCTCGTCCTGTACACATGAGATACGAAACAGTCTTTCACGCATTAGTCTCCCAACAATCATTTTCCTGACGCGGCATCAGAGTATCGTTACGTATTCATGTCCCAAGCGCTGATGCCTGTCGCACCTGTATTTTAAAAATAAAAAAGTTAAACTGCTTGTCAAAATCGTGGTCATTACAAGGTGAGCACTGAATAACCTGAACAACAAAGGGGAAAGAAACAGCTATGGCCTTGAATGAATTATCCTCAGCATGCACCTGAAGGTATGTATATAAAACTTGTCTTGTATTCGGGAAGGGTTAGAAAGCCCCTTCCTCTGAATGCAGGTCTACCGCTTTATGAGTGTGTCATCTCAGCAGCTGAAATGAAACTTCTTCATTGTAATTTCGCAGAAGATTAACACATGTTGCTGCCGAAGTTAACACTTTTCCTGTTGACAGAAACCCATATAGAGTCCACGTTAACCGAACGATAAGGAGCTGTAGACTCACATTCAGGAGGACATTGGTACGACTCCGTGTCATGTCATCCAGGGACAGTACGTTTAACGTTTTTAACGTTTACAATTCCGTAATCTTTCGCGAAGAAATGCTGCGCACTTTCTGTGGTTTAGTCAAATGTTCACATCAAGCATCCTGCTAGGTGCTTCACAAAGAAACAGCGATTTCCTTTCCCAAACAAAGCTTGTGCTCCCTCTGAAATAACCTCGTCTGCGTCGGGGCGTTAAAATTTAATCTTCCTTCCAGAGAACGCACTAGTTTATCTATCGCAGGGGAGCCAAGTTACAGGACTTCACCTGGTTAATTACTGAAAACTTTTAGAAACAACACGATGAAAAAGTTGATATTGCGATATAAAAGCTGAAAGTAATCGTCAGATTATACTAGAAAAGTCAACGTTTATCATGGAAGTTAACGTTGAAAGAATTCCCTTTTACATTTCTTTTTACTACTGCAAGACTTTTGCTGGTATATTCCATAATACTACGATGCATCCAGTCTGACAACTGTCAAAAAAACACCTACTTGTTATTACTGCATTCATTTTATATTCTCTTTTTATTTAGGACACAACGACGCAACTGTTGAGGGCGGGACTACAATCATTCGCCATAGCTCTACTAGGCAGTGATATTATTCCAAGACGACTGCAGACCTAGCCCCAGAAAGCTCTCAGCTTGATGCAAAGGGCTAAAATTTCTTTATGGCTCCAAAACACTTATTGTGGAGCTTTTTCATTCATCCTTTTATTTCACTAGAAAGATTAATACCAAGCGGCACTATTTTAAAGTTAACCAAGGCTTCCTCATTACTTATGCATTAGCACAGCACACAATAATGCATAAAATGAAAGGCATAATTTACAACTATACTTTATACAGCCATTAGGTTAAGAATGGCGAAGGTGGTCAGCATTACCTCTGTGATTAAGATAAAAGAGGCAGCAACAGGAGCGATACTTCTGGACTGATGATGCAAAATGATATTGAATCAACAATATTTTAGCAATCAGTGACTTGGAGGGAGAAGGAAATTGCGCAGAGTGACGTGGAGAAAACTAGAAGGAACATACACTCCTGGAAATGGAAGAAAGAACACATTGACTCCGGTGTGTCAGACCCACCATACTTGCTCCGGACACTGCGAGCGGGCTGTACAAGCAATGATCACACGCACGGCACAGCGGACACACCAGGAACCGCGGTGTTGGCCGTCGAATGGCGCTAGCTGCGCAGCATTTTTGCACCGCCGCCGTCAGTGTCAGCCAGTTTGCCGTGGCATACGGAGCTCCATCGCAGTCTTTTAAAACTGGTAGCATGCCGCGACAGCGTGGACGTGAACCGTATGTGCAGTTGACGGACTTTGAGCGAGGGCGTATAGTGGGCATGCGGGAGGCCGGGTGGACGTACCGCCGAATTGCTCAACACATGGGGCGTGAGGTCTCCACAGTACATCGATGTTGTCGCCAGTGGTCGGCGGAAGGTACACGTGCCCGTCGACCTGGGACCGGACCGCAGAGATGCAGGGATGCACGCCAAGACCGTAGGATTCTACGCAGTGTCGTAGGGGACCGCACCGCCACTTCCCAGAAAATTAGGGACACTGTTGCTCCTGGGGTATCGGCGAGGACCATTCGCAACCGTCTCCATGAAGCTGGGCTACGGTCCCGCACACCGTTAGGCCGTCTTCCGCTCACGCCCCAACATCGTGGAGCCCGCCTCCAGTGGTGTCGCGACAGGCGTGAATGGAGGGACGAATGGAGACGTGTCGTCTTCAGCGATGAGAGTCGCTTCTGCCTTGGTGCCAATGATGGTCGTATGCGTGTTTGGCGCCGTGCAGGTGAGCGCCACAATCAGGACTGCATACGACCGAGGCACACAGGGCCAACACCCGGCATCATGGTGTGGGGAGCGATCTCCTACACTGGCCGTACACCTCTGGTGATCGTCGAGGGGACACTGAATAGTGCATGGTACATCCAAACCGTCATCGAACCCATCGTTCTACCATTCCTAGACCGGCAAGGGAACTTGCTGTTCCAACAGGACAATGCACGTCCGCATGTATCCCGTGCCACCCAACGTGCTCTAGAAGGTGTAAGTCAACTACCCTGGCCAGCAAGATCTCCGGATCTGCCCCCCATTGAGCATGTTTCGCACTGGATGAAGCGTCGTCTCACGCGGTCTGCACGTCCAGCACGAACGCTGGTCCAACTGAGGCGCCAGGTGGAAATGGTATGGCAAGCCGTTCCACAGGACTACATCCAGCATCTCTACGATCGTCCCCATGGGAGAATAGCAGCCTGCATTGCTGCGAAAGGTGGATATACACTGTACTAGTGCCGACATTGTGCATGCCCTGTTGCCTGTGTCTATGTGCCTGTGGTTCTGTCAGTGTGATCATGTGATGTATCTGATCCCAGGAATGTGTCAATAAGGTTTCCCCTTCCTGGGACAATGAATTCACGGTGTTCTTATTTCAATTTCCAGGAGTGTATGTGACGAGAAGGAGCTCGGCACGCCACTACGGAGGAAACTGCTGCTGTGATGAAAGCAGAAATTGCTTCAAATAATGAAATACATTTTGCGATTCCTTTCGCCATATCAAGTAACGCCACCGAATGTCACATTAAATAAAAATATGCTGCGATGTATCAAAAAGTCCAAAACCATCTTTATAGGCAGCAGTGTACGAGTATTTGGTTGCTTGTGTGCCTAAAAGTTGTCCGGCAGACGTTCTGTACTGACTTGGTAGATATACGCAATTTTATTCTTTTAATGTTTCGCAGTAATCACTTCAAAAGATATCCTACTCTTCAAGGGTATCCACAAAGTCCCTTTACAACTTCAAAATTTTATTACAACGGCCGTTGTTGAAATATTTCTACAAAATTTCTTTTATTGTAATCACTGGTTACTAAAGTTTTTATATATACTAAAATTTTGTGTTTCAGACACTCAGTTGATGGAAGTAACTGAACCTCTAAAAAATGGCAACTCCTCAAGAGGAGGCAGAGTGTGTGTGTCCGGGTTTATTGAGGCAAAATCGGATGTTCAGACTCAACGAAACTTCAGAACGAAGTATGGAAGAGATCCAAGATCGCGCCCTTCAATCCGTGCATGGCACAAAAAAATTATGGAGGCAGGAACAGGGACAATGTTGGATAAAGGGAGGAGGAAAACATCCATCGCGTTTTAAACGTCTTCACTCATTCTCCTACTAAGTCAACCCGGACTGCTGCCAGACAGTTGCAACTACCACATTCAACTGTGCATGAAGTCCTCCACAAGAACTTTTCTTCCACGAGTAAACAATTAATGCAGATGTTTACGTCGACCTTCTGACCGAATATGTAGCACCATAATTCACTGACTTACAACGAACTATCGTTTTCCAGCAAGATGGTGCACCACCACATTGGGGACTGCATGTTCGTCGGGTCCCCAAAGAAACCCTCCCAGGCAGATGGATTAGGAGGGATGGCCAATTCCTTTGCCACCGTGTTCGCCAGATATCACTCCTTTGGACTTTTTTATGTGGTTATGTAAAAGATATCGTGTATCAAACACAGATACGGGACATTGCTGACTTGAAGCAAAGGATTCGTAATGCCATCGCCACCACTGAAGAAGCAACGCTAAGCGAACATGGCAAGAAATAGAGTACCGTCTTGATGTGCTTCGTGCAACTAAAGGCGTCCATACAGAGGTCTATTAAACACTATTAAAAAAAACTTTTACAAATACTGACTACAATAAAAGAAGTGTTGTTACAATATTTAAAAAGTACCGTTGTAATAAAATTTTGAAGTTGTACAGGGACTTTGTGGACACCCTGTATATTATGCTAGTCCCAGCAGCAACAGACCAAGCGAGGTGGCGCAGTGATTAGCGCACTGGACTCGCATTCGGGAGAACGACGGTTCAATCCCGCGTCCGGCCATCCTGATTTAGGTTTTCCGTGATTTCCCTAGATCACTCCAGGCAAATGCCGGGATGGTTCCTTTGAAAGGGCACGGCCGACTTCCTTCCCCACCCTTTCCTAATCCGAGCTTGTGCTCCGTCTCTAATGACCTCGTTGTCGACGGGACGTGAAATCGTATGGGGCTTAACTGCTAAGGTCATCAGTCCCTAAGCTTACACACTACACCAATATCCTCCTCCTCCTCCTCCAGCAGCAACAGAAAAGGACGATTTGCTTCTTGTTACAAACGAATTTCTATGAAGTGGAATTTTACGTGCCTGTTCGATAGAGAGGTCCCAGTTAGCCTACTGTGACATACGTAAGTAGTATTATGTGACAGTAAAGCAGCTACAATAAACTATCGTTTGCTCACCCTAGTAATTTTTTGGGAACCTCCAGTACGATGCAGTTAAACAGTTCAGCAACTTTTCCTTTATTGACATAAATGATTGGAATTCCGTCAAAAGTCGCATAAAGAAGTAACCGTTATTTATTGGTGGTGTCTAGTTCCAGACTTTTGTCCATTTTCAAACCACCCGTCTTCGCAAATAATTAAAATACCGTTTAATACACACGCTTGGAAATAGGTATAGCAGACACTCTAGAATGGCAATCCATGTAGTTCCACATATAAGGCCATTCTAGGTTGTCTGCTGTCGCTATTTCCAAGCATGTACATTTGTCTGTATTTTAATTACACACGAAGAGGGACGGTTTGAAAATGGACAATGTCCGAAACTAGTCACCACCAATAAAGAAAGCATACTTCTTAACGCGACGTTTAAAGGAATTCCAACCATTTATTTCGATCTAATAGTATTCCACGTCGTAGTTCTGGAAGCCTGCATAACACAGGGAACTTCTGAGGTAGTCGACTAAGTCCTACGAAGCCGCAACAGGAAATTAGTACACTGGAGCAACAGCGCAGGACGACAAAATATCACTCCTACCGCAGAACGGGGAATGGCAATGAACAAATTGGTCTTCCCACACGATGACCAACTTTCGAACGAAAATTAATTTTCAGTGAATTCAGCCAACCGGCATTCAGGGCGGGCGCTCCGCAGAATTTGTGGCCCTCGATAAAAGAAGATTTAGGAGAGGGGGCGAGTGGCTTCTATTGTACGAGCTGACCACCGCGGTGCGAGGGTGTCTGCGAACAAGCGAGGTACCTTGTCGTTGTAAAAACTGCTAGAAGCGACACTCTCTGCAGCGGCATATGTACTGGCTGCAGAACTAATACTCAACTGTTTCCGTTGCAGTGGGACCGACAAAACATTCAGTGGCATGAGGCATCGTTCACGACTCTCCCTCTCCCTCCCTCCCTTACCCCCCCCCCCCTCTCTCTCTCTCTCTCTCTCTCTCTCTCTCTCTCTCTCTCTCTCTCCCCCCTCTCCCTCAGTCTCACGCGCACGCACACACACGTTCAAGCAATAATGACGTAATGAAGGATGTGAAGAGACGCGCTGTCCCCAGACTATACGGCACCGTGTGTGGGCGATCTACGCGCGCACGGAATATACGATGAAAGCTGAGTCAACCAGACTCACAAACTGATTGCTTAGGACCACCCACAGCAGCGACTGCTGAATGAGAATGGCAAGTAATTAGCTACGTCATGATGAGGTAATCACTACAGGACGCATATAATACGCCGTATTCTCTTACGGTATTTAAAAAATTGCACTGTTAACTTACAGTCCTCGGCTCATTTCATGCGAACTAATAACGGTTATGTAATGCTCGGCTTTTAATCGTGTTACCAACACCCTTCTGTTAACCGCAAATTCATTCTCATGCACTGATCTTCTCTCCAGTAGTGTACTTCAGCAAAACAGGGTCAATGAGACAATAATCAGTCCCGACGAGTTGGTTGGTTGGTTTCATTTGGAAGGAGGGGGTACAAACAGTGAGGACATCGGTCCCATCGGATTAGGGAAGGATTGGAAAGAAAGATGGCCGTTCCCTTTCAAAGGAGCCATCACGGCGCCTGCCTGAAGCGATTTAGGGAAATCACGGGAAACCTTAATCAGGTTGGCCTGATGTGAGTTTGAACCTTTATCCTCTGGAATGAGAATCTATTGTGATAACCACTGTGCCACCTAGCTCGGTCCCGACAAGACCCATACATAATAACAACAAAACATGTGTAACAAGTAAATCAAAATAGTTTAAACTCTGGAAAAGAGCTTACATCCTGTGTCCAAAAAATATATATTTTCCTGGTCTGATGATTATACAGGATGAACCTGAGCTCCAGTGACAAAATTTCAAGGACTGTTCAGGGATATTTTCAGGGTATTTTGGTATAAGGGACACGTTGTTGAAATGTGTGTGAAATCGTATGGGGCTTAACTGCTAAGGTCATCAGTCCCTAAGCTTACACACTACTTAACCTAAATTATCCTAAGGACAGACACACACACCCATGCCCGAGGGAGGACTCTAACCTCCGCCGGGACCAGCCGCACAGCCCGTGACTGCAGCGCCTTAGACCGCTCGGCTACGGACACGTTGTCTCGATGTTTCATTACAACGTATTTCCTTTTCGTATGATTCCTTTTGACCTTTTTTCTATTACTGTGCCATGCACTGAAAATATTTGAACTACAGTGTAAATGTCGACGGTATGCGCTGTGTTTCTGTTTAGAAACACAGGTGTCCTATTTATAAATGGTTCTTGCTGTTAACAATGGTAATGCCTACTCTACTCTTCACCCTGCAACTTGCGTCCGTACTACTCTACCGTCTCGGGCCTTTTTTTCTGACAGTGTTAATTGCAGATTAACAATGTGGATAGGTATCCTGATGGCTTATCTGATATGCACCTCGTGTATGGGTTCTCTAATTTTAATGGAATAACAGCACAAAGACGCTATGTATAATAGTTCCCGCATCGACACTACCACTTCGCCGTACCCTTTGCATAAGTCTGAAAGTTGCTACATTACTCTGTATTATGTATTGTACGTTTTGGTGGTCGCTAATTACAGGTACTGTCACAAAAACAAAATTACCTGAAGGAAGAAGACGAAAAAAATCGTAATTATATTATTACTTAGTAACAGCCACTGCATATCACGGGTCCCTTAAGGCAAAATACTGAGAAAATACGATTGATCAATTTTATAGGTTGAATCCGGGATCACGTTGTATATTCTAGAAATTAATCGACTCATTAACACTCATGTGTCTGTCTACTTTTTCTCAGCAGACAATCACAAAATCAGTTCTGTGTACACTACGGCTAACTTTTGTGACCTCCAGTTGTATCTTGAGGTAACGAAGTCTATTTATTTTTAAAGAATTTCTCAGACACATTTTGTTAAATCAAAATCCTTACGGCGATAACTTACAGTCTATTATATAAATTGCACTTGGAAGTAAAAGAATTAACAAATTAATATAAATAAAACAAAATAAAAGGAAAATTCTACTTACAGTGTAACGACTGGAGAAGACACTCACCTGCAAACAACAAAAAATAAATCAGCTCAAAGTAGCTTGACACTATGGTGATAACAACAATTTTGGCTCTGAGCACTATGGGACTTAACATCTATGGTCATCAGTCCCCTAGAACTTAGAACTACTTAAACCTAACTAACCTAAGGACAACACACAACACCCAGCCATCACGAGGCAGAGAAAATCCCTGACCCCGCCGGGAATCGAACCCGGGAACCCGGGCGTGGGAAGCAAGAACGCTACCGCACGACCACGAGATGCGGGCAAAACAACAATTTTGCAATATCAGTATACAAAGTAGTGGTAGTCTGTGGGCACCATTCAAAAAAGTTTCTCAAAACGAAGGCGAAACTCTAGATGCTGTTGAAAGTACACTGCACCAGCCAACATCCAAATGCAGAGCTTGTTTCGTTTTCTACCTATGTCTTCATTTCCTGTTGCCTGACGAACGTGAATGCATTATGCTTTTGTAGAAATTCGATATAAATGCTTTTTTTGAATATTCGGTGATGTTTGTTCAGGCTTTACTAGTTCTGGCTATTTTTAATACAGTCCTTTTTTCTTAAAATGCTAAATGAACTAATATTGCAGAAGTAAGAAAGAAGTGAACATATTTGTACGTTCTTGGAAGCTTTAAGTTGAAAGTAAAGTTCTGTGTTATGGCCCTAGACACATCCATCTGGTCGACCGACCGCCGTGTCATCCTCTGCCAATGGCGATATCGGCTGTGGAATGGGGGCATCTGATCAGCAGACAGCTCTCCCAGTCGTCGTCGGGTATTTTGACCTTGGGACTGCTACTCATCCATCTAGTAGCCCCTCGCTGGACTCACTAGACTGAGTACACCACCAAACAGACCACGCAGAATAGCGTGACCGGTAGACCTCCAGTCGGCAGAATACGCATGGGAAGAGCGGTAGTGATGGGGGTAAAGGGCACCTGCTGTAGGGAAAGTGCCGTTCTAAACTAATGTCTACGCTCACATTTTCTGTAAATATTAAGTGGAACCCCTTACTCCCACACTTACATGCTGACCATTCAAAAAGAATTCAGCTGAAAATGCAGCGATTTATTTTCGTCTGGCTTGTTAACCATTTGTAACTCCCAGAAGCGTCATGAGTGGCGAATTTTGAGTAAAACTTACGGATTTCTCTTGTTGCCATGTTAAAATTTCCTTCCTTTGCCAGAACACAGCGCAGTTTACACAGTGTCATCTCATTAACACGTTGTGGTGACGTAGCTGCGAGAGAATTCTGAAACAGTGCTTTATTATGTTTATTAAGTGAGGAAACGAGGAAAAGTAAAGTCAGTATATTACAAAAAAGCACGTCGTCGGTACAAAATAGCCGTGTAAAGTCCTCACTTATGTTATTCCAAAACCCATAGCATTTCTCGTTTCTCCATCTATCCATAGCCCCTAAAAATTACGTTCTTTCACCGAAAAAGTCTGTCGTTAGAGGAGAAATACGGTAGATAACGCAGTTCTGCATAATTACCATGCAGGAAAATACTCTCCTCTTTGTGTTATCATTTGCCAAAATCTCATTTCGATATTTCAAACGATTTATAAAGTATGAGGAATGTTGTAGCTTTATCGATGGATTGTAAATTTGTGTGCTACATCAGATCAGTATTCTCGAAATTGGTGACAGAGCTCTCCACCCAAGTCTAAAGAAAACTACAATATGTTAGCTAAATTTAATATGCAACAAAATATTATGTAACGTGCACAAATGCAAAATCATAGCGACTCCAGGTTTTCATCGCAATTTTTTTAGAATTTCGCGCAGTGGCTTACGTCCATGTAAATATCGCAATAACTGTGACAATTAACGAAATGATGTGCACGCCGTCATGAACCTGATATTCAAAACTGTAAGTAACGCAAAAATGAAATTTTTTACCGAATAGTTTCTGTAAAATCATTTGAGAAAGATCGCAGGGCATGCGCCTCGATTCTGCCATCGCCGACAGGCAAAAAGATGGCAAACACTGTTGGCCTCTCCTTCTGAACAAACGAATGAAATCGTCCAGTGTTCTGGACGAAAACTGGCCACTGTGCATCGGCCACCGTGTCTTCCTTCTCCTCCTCCCCCCCCTCCCCCCCCCCCCCTCCCCGAGCATAGATCCATGGCAGTACCAGCAATCGAACCCGCGTCTTCCGCAAAGCAGCCAGCCGCTCTGACCACTCAGCTACGTAGGCGGACACCTAGTTTTACGCGTCTAAAAGTAGGAAAACTGCAGTAATGCTAATACTGAAGAAATTCTACTCAATATATTTCGTAAATAACAACGAATTAAAACTCACAAAACAATACTCTCAGTATTGGGCCGATGGTATAACAACACATTCTTGGTTGAAAGAGACAAACTTTTTCTGGTTTCCACGATTCTGCTCGAAGGTGATCATACGTCAGGCAACACATCCGTATTCTGTACGTCATAGTTTATTATCAGAGTACTAAGTAGTTAGAGGTGCATCCCTTTACGTTCTTTCACGTTATTGCAATGTTACTACTTTAACTATGCTGGCCATCTATAAACTAATACGTTGAAGTTTAAAGGCGCGGAAAATATTTATGCTTAAAAAATATAATTTTTAGCAGAAAAGGAAATGGGGAAGTGGAGTATATTTGTTTTAAACAACAGATTGGAGATTTTAAATTGGTCTTGACTTGCTTGGCATTTATCTTCATATGATTATCACAAAATCTTTTTTCTGAAATGCTCGGCTGTTTATCAGACTTATACAAAACTAAAGATTTCAACGTCTTTGTATAGTATTTTATTCATGTTGTGTATATACATACTAAACAGTACAACCTTTTAGAACTGAGAACATTACTTTCTGTGGGAATCTGGCGTAACTTCGATTAAATGGTGAAGATGCAAGAAAGACTTACTAGCGATGATTGCAAAAGACAAGACAAAAGGACGCAGCTGCTACCATTCAAAAATATAAACCCAAGCAGAAGAATTTGAAAAGTGTGACAGATGGTTATCTGAGCGTATAAGAGAAATCGATGATGATATGGGACGTAGTATTTGTGCTGAAATGTAAAGGATATCTTGCAAGACATAAAAAGAAGCTGAAGTCTCATTATTAAGGATGGACATAAATTTTTAATTGTATCATGTTACTGACCATCATGTTGACTACCAGATGCAACCAAAAACTTCAGAGAACATATGAGCTCGCTAGTTCCTATATTTCCATTAAATACTATTACTGACGTTAATACTTTAAGCATCCAACAATAATTACATAACTACAGTTGTGAGAGTTAGAAACGTTTTGCTGTGGTCATGAGTATTTACTGGAACAGTGGGTCAAGTTTTGAAAAATAGAGCATTAAGCTCTAGATAGATACGATCCATGTAGAAGAGTTCATGGTGGTTCTGTAAATAAGCTTATACACAAACAGCGAATATTCCACACAAAAGTGTAAAACAACACATGCATACAGAGATGTAAAATGATACGCGTTTGGCGATCAATAAATACCTTAAGAGCATCTCATCGAAATTCCTGTCACAAAACGCTAACAACATCTGGTACTATGTAAAGCTACCAATGGCACAAACGGCAGCGTGCAGGTACTCACGAAAGGCAGGCCTGAAACTGAAAATAGTGCCGCAGAAGTAGAAACGCTTAACTCGGTTTACAAACGTTCTTTTACAAAGGGAGATACGGGAGTACCTTCTCAATTAAATTCTCTCAACATTTCAACAACGTGCGACACAAATATTAGTGTTGCGGTACTGAATAACTGCTGAAATCAAATGTAGAACAAGGCTTCAGAGCCCGATGGTACCCTCTCGATTACATACAGAAACTGTGAATGAGTTAGCACTCTTTTAACCTTAATAGATTGATTGCTCTGACAGAACACTGTGCCGAATAATTGAAAGGAAGCACAGCGAATAACCATCGACAAGAAGAGCAACATAAGTGATCCTATAAACTACATACATGAAATATTAGAATACGTTCTGTACTCAGACACAATAAGATAAGATTGAACTCTTTCACGCCAGCCAGTACGGATTCCGAAAACATAAATGCTGAGCTAGCACTAAAAAATATCAAAGGGTGACAATTAGAATAAGGCAACCCGGGTGTAACAATGTGCGAGATCTGAAATGGAATCATCACGTTATGCTCATTCCGTCTAAAGGAAGACATCAGGTCCAGTGGTGAATATTATGGAAGTGCAATGTGTCAACAAATGTGAGGCGGCCGCTGTGGCCGGGCAGTTCTAGGCGCTTCAGTCCGGAGGTTCGAATCCTGCCTCGGGCATGAATTTGTGTGATGTCCTTAGGTGAATTAAGGTTAAGTAGTTCTAAGCCTAGGGCACTGATGGCCTCAGATATTAAGTCCCATAGTGCTCAGAGCCATGTGAACCAACAAATGTGACTGCTTACACAACATTGGTGCATCCGACCCTAGAATACCGCGCAAGAGTATAGAACCCATACCAAATAGGGACTAACAGAGAATACTGAACGTAAGATAGGAGAACGAAAGGTGTCAAGCTTGTTTGACCCAATGGATAATATTACGCAAATGCAGACAATACCTAACCTGACAGACGCTTGAGAACAAACGTCCACTATTTTTCTAAGACCGGCTTAGAATGCTTGAAGAACCAGCATCAAGTGTGAATTCTATAAATACACTACAGCTCCCTACATAACGTTCCGGTCGGAACAATAAAGACAAGGTTAGTCTACTTCTCCCAACACATGCATTTACGCAATCATTCTTCCACAGCACCATACGGGAATGGAACGGGCAGAAATCCTAATTGGTGGTATAACTGGAAGTATCCTCTTGCCACACACTTCACAGTGGCTTGTAGAGTAGAGCTGTAGCTAACCCGCAAACGAAAGGTTCAAATGGCTCTGAGCACTATGGGACTTAACTTCTGAGGTCATCAGTCCCCTAGAACTTAGAAGTACTTAAACCTGACTAACCTAAGGACATCACACACATCCATGCCCGAGGCAGGATTCGAACCTGCCACCGTAGCGGTTGCACGGTTCCAGACTGTAGCGCCTAAAACCGCTCGGCCACTACGGCCGACGCAAGCGAAAGCAATGGGGTAATACTTCAAAACAATCTTCAGCTTAATACCCTGGGCAACGAGAGAGGGAGGGAGAGAGAGAGTATTGAATAATGATCGTACCGCGCAGCGGTAGTGTTAAACGAAATTCTTTTACTGAAACACAAGTGACTACCACATCTATTTTAAAACCTCTTGACAAAAAATGTGAATTTTTTAACTAACCCATGGCGCTAATATGTGATTAATTTTGGGCAGATCTGCTAGCAACCAATGGCCAATACCTAGGGTTTTAAAAATTCTGATGGATCAGTTTTATAACAAGCTGGCTATACGAATATGCTGCGCCTTGCCAGTTTCTAAAGTTAATGAAAAGTCCATAAAAATAGCAAATAAATAAACGAATGTGTCTACCTCGATAAATCACAATAAATTGATGGCGTACGGCTGTCATTTTTAATATTACCATCGTCATTCTGTGTGCTTTATTCGACTTACTCCAGTTTTCAGTCTTTTAATTAACGCAATATTATTTTATTAATGGCTGCACTTGTCACAGAAAACATGACAGAACATGGCGCCTTTTACGCAGCCTCGAGTTCGATAAATTAATGTAAAAACCTTTTTTAAGCGAACTCCCTCAGGTTCTGTGTATGTCATTCATGACTCAAGAGAATAATACATTTTTATTTGGCGATGAGGCGATGTAAGGCAGGTGGAAAGATGTTCATCCGCAGCTTCGTATCACAGAGAGTGAAAAAGAGGTCGTGCGCGCCAGAGCTAACTTGTTGTCTGGAAACTACAAAGGGTTTCTCATGGAAGCTGCGGTATTTCTTGTTTTCCTTTCGACCGGCGTGATGCAACACCAGTCGGTCTGCGGAACAGACTTCCTCTGACACGTTTTCTTACCACAATCTGCAGTGCAACACCACGACCAGAGCTGCAGGCCTGGTTCTAAAAGACGTAGGCGGGTGAAAACCTTGAAACAGACATCTTACACGAAGGGTTAGCCTAAGTTGCCACTTCGGAACGAGTAAATAAATGCAATCGCGCCGTTGACCTTCATGGGGAGGAGAAACAAGTTGAAGCAATTTCTTATTTGTGTGGCCATGTTGTCCGTAGTTGCTTAACAATTTGTGAGGGTATTTTTGTTCTGTCGTTACAACAATAAGAAAATGCGTGTTTTTCTCTCCAAGCGCATTTCACTTTTACTGAAGTAAAGTATGATAGGTGGTCTCTAATTAAAGATACTCATATTTTTTGTTTTTAAGATCTAAAAACAGTTCGTTAACAATTAGTTTGCTTTTACGGTAATTTCTGCTTTGTTTCTCGGTTACAAGAAACGCCGTCTGCTAGAACGTCTTTGGTTCCTTTCTTTATTAGACGCTGATATTTGTAGTCTTAAGTTTTCGTTGCTTTGCAGAACCACGAATTCTTTTTTTACGTTTTAGACAGCACACTTATTCGTACTCTACAGTTCAAATAGAATCACACACATATAATAAACTACACACAAAAAGCAAAAAACAAATTATAGGTCAAAGACAAAGTAGCGCCAATGTTGGCACCACTACGAAACACAATACGAACTTAGAAGTATACAAATAAACAATAAATAGTGGCGTACGAAAAAGTGTGCTGTGTTAAACGTAAAAAATGCATAGCTCTGTAAAGCAGCGAAAATTAGAATAAGTATAAGAAGAGCTAGCAGACAGCATTTCCTCATGTCAACCCAGCAGAAATTACCCTAAGAAACTATTAACGAACTGTTTTCCGATCTTACAAACAAATCAAATTATAACAGTTGTAATTACAGACCACTATGATGCTTTACTTCAATAAAGCGAAATAACATGCATTTTCTTGTAGTTGTACCGACAAAACAGAAATACTCTCAGGAACTGAAATCAAATTTTCCTGTAACGAGACGAAGTGAAGAGTTCGCCACTGATGTGTGCTTCCACTGCTGTAGGACTTAGTTTTCATAGACAATGAATGGCCCCATACTGTAACGAGCAGCTGCCCACTTTCCTCCACTTAACTGAAACGCTCTATGAACATGTAATACGAATCATTACCAACAACCGCTGTACCTCATTCGTATAAATTTTATGCGTGATTTTCCATCGGGTGCAATAAGTATTCGCACACCGTCAAACAATTCGACAAAAATAACATCAAACACAGCCGAATGAGCAGCTTTTTTAGCTTTTTCCTCTGGCGGAAATTCAATGTCAGGCATTTATCGTCTTCGCAAATAAAGTCTCGAGACATAAAGACTGAACCAGTATTTTCCCCCTGGACGAACAGTAACAAAAAATTCACACAAATAACACCCAATTTGTTTTCGCAGACGAAGAACAGCCATTAACTTTGTTATTTCACGTAAAATTATACCGTTCTACGGTTTCAGAAAAGCAGTTTTACGAAGAGAAAAAATTTACTGTTTCCATTTCGACACGAAAAATGCGTTTGAAACTCAGTTTCCCGTTGGCTTTGTTGGCTTGCAATAGGGTGAATGGTGCCTAATGGGGTAGTTTATATTCCACTCTGGTAATGTTTTAAAGTTATTGACCACTTGAATTAAGTGAAGCGTAAATAGATTAAATCTCTTGTGTAATCTATCAACCTGCATCACTTCGACAGCTGTAAAAACTGCAGCCTCGATAGTGGCATAGTTGCTTTGCATTTGGTTGAAAAAAAGAAATGTCTTGCAAAGACATACAACTGGGATTAATACTGTCACAAAACAATGGAATATTCCTAGTTTTAAATTCATTCTACTACGTAATTTCCTGTCAGACTTGCAAAAGAGTTACATCTTTTAATTTCCTTTCTTGCCCACAGTAGTTTTATTTGGAGAAACGAAGTTACCTTTACATTCAAAGACACGTTGCTCTTAATAAGCTTGTTATGAAAAACAACTAAGATTTGCCGTGAAAATGTAAGGTTAGCAATACGATGGAAACAGTGTAATGAACACAATTAACACGCCGTTGGTCCACTTTTCTTCTGTCACGCTGCCACGACTGTCAAGGGCATGGATGCACACACTCGATTAACATAGTAATTTTGTACCATACGTGACACAGCACTTGCTTCCATCAGTGATAAAAGAAACCTGCAGCAAAATTCTCTGCACCTACACCTTCAGACGTTGATAATGTTCAGGTCTAGTGCTGTCTATCAAACCTCGCCTGATAACCCATCAACGAGATTGGAGCAGCCGTCCTTGTTAGCGAACATCTGCAGCACAGGACGAAGTTGGTGATTCACTATGTTCGACCTTGCGGAGTACCATGAAACCGGGAGCCATACCACGATTGACTCATCTCCATGTCTGAAAGTGTCGAACAGTTGTTAGATGGTGAAAAATGACTTGTTTAACCACATTATTCTCTTGTATTAACGTTGGCCACTGTTGCACGACCGTGGAGTCTTAATTTACATCGTACTGACTTCCTCTTCAGAATCAGACAATTTAGACCAGTGATATAGAGTTTTCGTTCACTTATCTTCAGAACTGATATTTCGCAATGAGTTGTGTATACGGACATCTTCTTGCACACTGTTGTGCTCTGTAGACGAAACGCAACAGGAACTTTAAAAAAAATTGTTCAAATGGCTCTGAGCACTAAGGGACTTAATTTCTGAGGTCATCAGTCCCCTAGAACTTAGAACTACTTAAACCTAACTAACCTAAGGACATCACACACATTCATGCCCGAGGCAGGATTCGAACCTGCGACCATAGCGGTCACGCGGTCCCAGACTCTAGAGCCTAAAACCGCTCGGCCACTCCGGCTGGCAACAGGAACTTCATCTAGACTCTTTCCAACATACTTCCCTCGCATAATTTTGCATCCACGGCCTTCGATTAACTGATTATGTAACATATCGGATACCGCAGTGATAGTGAATTCGTACTCAGTTAGGAGACAACAGATGAAAAGCACGAATGAACAGCATTTACCAGCTCGCGCCGATTATGAGCTCGAAAATGAATATGCGTCCTTTATTTTGATAACCATTTTCTAGCACTGATGCCTATGTGTATGTCATAATTTCCGTTGCCAAGGAAGGCGCAAACTTTGGAGACAAACGTAAGTAAGCAAAAGCTAGAGCCACTGATACAAACGCAATCAATTTTAGGCGAGGGCATGCAAAAATGATTTGTCTCCGTATTTTTTATTCCGCTCTCAATATCGGTTGTTAATACATGTCATGCGTATTGCCTAGTCAACTTCCGGCTTCGCTGTCACAAGTTGCAACTCTTTGCCGTTAGAGGGCTCCAAATTGTAGCCTGTAACGTGGAGGTGTGTAAGGTAGTTCCTTCTGTGCGTGAAAGGCCCTCAGAAAACTGAAAGTACGAATTCGGAGAGTTCGCTCACATACGGAGCATTCGCTCCTTCAGCATGACAATGCTAGAGCATATGCGTACGCTGCGACGTCCACAAGAATCCGATGCTTGGGTTTCACTGTCATCGATCACCCTCCATACAGTTCCGACTTGGCCCCATCCCATTTTCATCTGTTTCGTAAAAATTTAAAGAGTACGTTCGAGGGTTAACTTTGATGGTTATAAAGCGGTACAAGCAAAGGTGAGGTTGTAATTCCGACAACAAAGTCAGACATTGTACAGTGACGGTATCAACAAACTGATCTCGCGTTGGAAGGAATGCGTTCATAGCCAGGGTGACTATGAAATATGCAGACAAGAAGAATAAAGATGAGGAATGTTAATAAAGTTTGTTTTATTTAACCAGCTTTAAGAGTTATCCCACAAAAAAAAAATCGGTGGCATTACTTTTCAGCACGCCTTCGTAACCGGGCACTCTCCGTACTCGAAAATCAACAGCTTTTAATTATCACCTATAAAAATTACTTGGAGCGTATAGCGAAGTTATAGATTGCGTTCTCTAAAACAAAAAACTACGATCATGTTCTATTCGCTGTCTGCAATGGCGAACTGAAACGCATTCCAAGGATTTTCGTTTACTCAGCTTCTAGTGGATTACTTTATATTTGAGATCTCTTTAAATTGTTGGCAAAAGAATTATGTTGTTTTTCTTCTTCTTCTTCTTCTTCTTCTTCTTCTTCTGTCTCAGTTTGAAAAACATTTGATGCAGTGTCCTGCTGCTCTACCCTGTGCAAGCCTCTTCATCTCTGCGTTAACTACTGCGAGCTACATCCATCTGAACCTGCTTTCAGTACTTACGCCAACAAAGAAATAGACTACACTTATGCAGCCTCTCAACATTCTTAATCACAGATTTACTAAGACTCGTTCGTCCCCCTATTGTTCTCGGGACATATTCCTCGTTACAAATGAAGATCAGGATTTAAGAACGAATTTACGACACCCGTCGCCATTATTACAGGAATAGTTGAACCCGAAGAAACACAACGGGTAAAATAAGCCGCTCGTGATGTTTTACGAGCCTTGGCGTTTGCCAATCGGCTTTGCGCCAGAATGTTGGGTGTTAACGAACTCTGCCCGTTCGCTCATTGCATAAAGAGGAAGCCGCAAAAAAACCGATGATTCTATACCTGTTACATTAAAGTTAAGTTCCGAAGCGATTCGCAATCTGGTCCATAAAGAAAAGACTGATAAGTGATGACCACACAATATTGCCGCATATTGCGCAGCAGCGACGAATTCGAAAATTGGATTGTAAAGTGTTACACTATCAAATCTGTTATTGCATTGTGTTGTTTGTTAAGTGGGAGCCTAGAAACGACAGAGAAGCTCCGCCCCGCCGCAGCCGCAGTGGTCGACAACCCAACGACGACCACCGCAGACCACTTCACCCCCCCCCCCCCCCCTCCTCCAGGAACGTCTCACACCAGACGAGTGTAACCCCTATGTTTGCGTGGTACAGTAATTGTGGTGTACGCGTACGCGAACTTGTTTGCGCAGTAATCACCGACATAGTGTAGCTGAGGCGGTATAAGGGGAACCAGCCCGCATTCGTCGAGGCAGATGGAAAACCGCCTAAAACTCATCCACAGACTGGCCGGCTCACCGCACCTCGACACAAGACCGCCGGGCGGATTCGTGCCAGGGACCAGGCGCTCCTTCCTACTCAGAGAGCCATGCGTTACACCGCACGGCTAACCGGGCGGGCCAAATCTGTTATTACACTGTCAAAAATTGTTGAAATGTGTGTGAAATCGTATGGAACTTAACTGTTAAGATCATCAGTCCCTAAGCGTACACACTACTTAACATAAATTATCCTAAGGACAAACACACACACCCATGCCCGATGGAGGACTCGAACCTCCGCCGGGACCAGCCGCACATGCACAGTTCATGACTGCATCGCCGGATACCGCTCGGCTAATCCCGCACATTACACTGGCAATTCCAATTTCCCAACAGTTGAACATTTAACTATATTAAATTTCCTACAAAAAGATCCTGCTCATTTTTTTCTGTAGGACTCACAGTTTGCACGCTGAGAACAAGAAAAGATTAGATTTTCGCACTTGGTTTTTGAAGGTGCTGCAGATTGCATACATCACAGCGCTAGGGACAGCTGAGTAACCCTGTATATGGGAGTTATAACGATAGCTTCAGAATCAGGGTAAACTTTTTAAAAAAAGAAACCTGTATTAACCATATACAAAGCACTCATTTCTTCGCATTGTCTCCCCTACCACAAACCACATTATCTTAAAGTTAGAAGATACCGAAAATGAGAGCACTGGCAACGTTACATGGGGCTGAAAGAATGGTACGCATTCGTGAGGACGTTGTTTTAACCCTTCGGTGGGAGCACCTTTCACACTTCCATGGGTGGGCGCGTTGCGGCTTTTGCACCGCAATTAGTTTTACATTTTTCACCTAAGGAAAAATAACCATCCCATTAGTAATAAATAGGTAAAATGCATCAAATTCTTTTTCCATAGTTTCAGCACTTGCTTTTGGACCTGCCAAAAATTTTAGGATGTTCTTGGCCTTGGTTTTAGGAGGAGGAGAAAGCGGTTCACTTATCGAAATAGTTTCTTTATCTTTTCCTATGTAAAATCGGTAATCCTCTGTTGTCTCCCATCTTCAACCAGGTGGTCATCTGTTTCCTCTGTTGATTGTTCGGAGACATTGCTGTGGTTTTCTTCTTCAATAACTTCCTCTTCCGACTCAGATTCACATGAATCTGACAATACTCGTAATTACTCTTCTGACAATTCTCGCAGTACTTTCTCACAGTCTTCACGACGTACAGTTAGACGGTTACTGTCAAATGCCTTCATTTTCTTCATTTCCACCCTTTTATGAGACCTAATGAAACACATGTCTTTGTAAAAGTAATATACTGAAGCAAATCAATATCCAAGTCTGTAAAAAGTAATGAAAATTATATATGGGAACTTTGATTCGATTCGAATATTCATTATATACTAATATAAACGAAAGATTGCCTTGAGGCGGAAGAAAATCACAAGTATAGAAAATACTTACACCACAAGGCGCGTAGCGGCAAACACAGCAAACGCAACACTCACTTTTCAGACAACAATAGCGACTAAACTGCTGAAAGCATGAATAGCGAAACTGTAGTAAGTGGTGACATCCGTTGAGAACAAAAATACGTATCTGGACGTGGACGCAACTGTAAAGCTATCTATGATACTAACAGAAAACTGAATCTTGCGGCTATCTGCCGCAGGCGCGTCCACCGAAGGGTTAAAGTGTAGGAACACAGCATGTTGTTATCAATGGAGAGACGTCTACAGACGTTAAAGTAACCTCTGGCGTGCCACAGGGGAGTGTTATGGAACCACTGCTTTTCACAGTATATATATAAATGACCTAGTAGATAGTGTCGGAAGTTCCATGCGGATTTTCGCGGATGATGCTGTAGTATACGGAGAAGTTGCAGCATTAGAAAATTGTAGCGAAATGCAGTAAGATCTGCAGCGGATAGGCACTTGGTGTAGGGAGTGGCAACTGACCCTTAACATAGACAAATGTAATGTATTGCGAATACATAGAAAGAAGGATCCTTTATTGTATGATTATATGATAGCGGAACAAACACTGGTAGCAGTTACTTCTGTAAAATATCTGTGAGTATGCGTGCGGAACGATTTGAAGTGGAATGATCATATAAAATTAAATGTTGGTAAGGGGGGTACCAGGTTGAGATTCATTGGAGAGTCCTTAGAAAATGTAGTCCATCAATAAACGAGGTGGCTCACAAAACACTCGTTCGACCTATACTTGAGTATTGCTCATCAGTGTGGGATCCGTACCAGATCGGGTTGACAGAGGAGATAGAGAAGATCCAAAGAAGAGCGGCGCGTTTTGTCACAGGGTTATTTGGTTACCGTGATAGCGTTACGGAGATGTTTAGTAAACTCAAGTGGCAGACTCTGCAAGAGAGGCGCTCTACATCGCGGTGTAGATTGCTCTCCAGATTTCGAGAGGGTGCGTTTATGGATGAGGTATCGCATATATTGCTTCCCCCTACTTATACCTCCCGAGGAGATCACGAATGTAAAATTAGAGAGATTCGAGCGCACACGGAGGCTTTCCGACAGTCGTTCTACCCGCGAACCATACGCGACTGGAACAGGAAAGGGAGGTAATGACAGTGGCACGTAAAGTGCCCTCCGCCACACACCGTTGGGTGGCTTGCGGATTATAAATGTAGATGTAGATGAAATACATCTTCAGTTAATCAGTGATAGAAGAAAGACTTTGTGGTATTTCCCATGGTTTGCATTCTCTTGCAGCAGGCGGGTTATCGCATTCCGTTCATCACAAGTATCATTAGGAAAGTGGACACACACGACGTTGGGCGGTGCCAAACACGTGCTGCATGCCAACGGCGGCGGGAGGCCGTGTCCGGCAGTGTAAACACTGCCTGCGCCGGGCACTTCTCGCCGAGTCACAACGCAGCTGGCGCGCGCTGGAAGAGGCTGAGGACCTCTGGCCTCGGATGTGGGATGGGTGTTCCAGGAGCTGAGCTGAGGGGCAGCGAAGCGAGTGACATTCCGCTCTGTACGTGCGTCACGTCGGCGGGCGTCGCCAGACAGCATGACGGCTTGCTCCCTGGACGGAAGTCAACACGGCGCTCCGCTGCCACACCCGGTCCACCGGGCTCTGACAACGGCGGCTCCGCTTACTATTCATGAGGCTTTCCCTCCATTATAAACACCCAATTAAAACCGTCGTTATTTACGAGGCCGTATAGGGCACAAGCCCGGGTGCGCTGCGCAGCGGGCCACACACACACACACACACACACACACACACACACACACACACACACACATCGTCGCCCGGCGAGACCTCCCGAGCTGCGATCATTGGCTAGTCTCCACTCGTGATCTCCGGAGTCATTAACGCCTCCAAATATGTACCGACAGGCCGCGATCGCCGACTAACGCCGACCACGAAGTTGTCGCTGTGCAGCGCGAGGTTGCTTCCTTTTCCAGCCAATGATCAGGCGGAATCTGATTGCATTTAAGGCAATTCTAATTGGTTCAGTGGGAAAGGAAAGACTAGATTACCTCTCCAAACATGTGACATGCAACCACACAAACGCTTCCGGAAATACCTAAATTCCTGATATGAAGCCTAAAATCCAGCCGGCAGGGGTGGCCGTGCAGTTCTAGGCGCTACAGTCTGGAGCCGAGCGACCGCTGCGGTCGCAGGTTCGAATCCTGCCTCGGGCGGCATGGATGTGTGTGATGTTCTTAGGTTAGTTAGGTTTAATTAGTTCTAAGTTCTAGGCGACTGATGACCTCAGAAGTTAAGTCGCATAGTGCTCAGAGCCATTTGAACCTAAAATCCAGAGAGAGAGAGAGAGAGAGAGAGAGAGAGAGAGAGAGAGAGAGAGAGAGAGAGAGAGATACCACGTGCAGCCCTTCGAATAACGTCTATGCCTGTATTCTGCGGTGGGTGCCAGTCGTAACGACGGATTCTCTGAAGTATCGTTGGCACTTGGTTCGAGAGAGAAAACAGACTGCCGTTAATAAAACCAAAGCAACTGACCTTGTTTTCACTTTCTCATAGGGGCAACACTGAAGTGCTTTCTTACACCCTTATAGAAAATCTAACGCTACGTTTTTCCGCGTGTTAATAAACACAACAGTTATTCAATACTCTCATCCTGCCAGACGTTGTGGCCGAGCGGTTCAAGGCGCTACACTCTGGAACCGCGCGACCGCTACAGTCGCAGGTTCGAATCCTGCCTCGGGCAGGTTTAAGTAGTTCTAAGTCTCGAGGACTGATGACCTCAGATGTTAAGTCCCATAGTGCTCAGAGCCATTTGAACCATTTTTGAACTTTCATCCCCCTCTTTCCTATCAGTTGGCAAAACATGCGAGAACACACGCTGAATTCTACACAGTAGGTTCAATCAATGACGGGACTAGTTTGAAACAAAACACAAATAACGCTAAAATAAGTTTGTAATCTGAAAAAACTTCGAAATTTGTGGTAAGGTCTTACGGGACAAAACTGCTGAGGCCATTGGTCCCTAAGCCTACACACTGCTTAATCTAACTTAAACTAACCTACGCTATGGATAACACAACACAGCCATGCCCGAGGGAGGATTCGAACCACCGACGGGGGGAGCCGCACGGACCGTGACATGGCGCCTTAAACCGCTCGGCTACCTCACACGGCTAATCCGAAAAAAAATAATAAAAAAAATAAAAGTACTTTCAGCGCAAATCCTTTTCCCTTGCTACTCACTCGCCGCACCGATCGTACAGCCTCTGGAACTTTTTCGAGAAAGGATCGAATCGACGGGAATGCTGTTCAGAATCAGCCCTTTGAACTGATTCAGCATTCTCTAAACGCTACCCCCTTGAAGGAAGATTAGAATCTGCGGAAGAATTTCGTCTGGTGACCCCAAACCCGGCCATTTGGGGGTATTCGATGGCTGCCATTCCCCTTTTGGCCAAAAAAATAGATGCACAAAAGCGCTACCGTGGACCGGTAAACAATGACAGTAAATAAACAGGCACCTTCGCAGATCACGATTGCTCGGAACAGAAAGCAACCAGCAGTTAAACTGTTAGTACAATCTAAATAGTTAGAACAATACCGCCAACTGTTTCCCGTGTATAAATATTGAACCGATTCTACACTATATCTACATACAGCATCAATTACATTTTCCCTCATGCACTGTACTTCAAGAAGCATTATGTAAAAATTCCTTGTAGACAACAGCAATTCAACAACCTACCACTGATCAGATATAACAACTTGCTTTACCTACGATATTTAGAGCGCCATATACTACTACTCTTACATAATTACGTCAAGTAACTTCGTCGAGACTGAACGGATTACTATTCACGTAATCTGGAAACTAGCACTCTTAACTACACTGTATTATAATTCATATGTCCATAACATAATTATCACGCAGTATTACTTACCTGCATCCGTATACTGTACTGTACATTTTAAGAAGTAGTGGACATACAGTAATTTGGTTTGGCTTGTTAACTGTGTGTCAACTGTGGTAATGTTGATAAAGAATGACAGTCTAGGAACGGCATCGCAAGTAGGCCCCTAACGCATCCATTACAGTAGACGTCAATTTTGACATGCCGGATAAAAATGAGTCGAGCAATCCGTAATAAAGGATGTGGTACGATTCGTGAGTACAGCCTTACTCTTGCTATGCCTAATGATCCAATGGCAAAGCGCGTACCTGGAAACAGAGAGGTTTCTGGATCGATTCCAGACCGGACAAGTGAAATTTTCCGTCTGCCTACACTCCCTTCTTCACTTATCAGCGATGTGAGGAATCGCTATGAACTACAGGTGGTTCGTATTCCACGTTAGACTGTAGGTGCCCTTTCCCCGTTGGATAACGGGCGTAGATGAGGGACACACAAATCTTGTAAGTGGCACTCGTTTACGGAAATACACGAAATTAGTCGTATTGTTACTTCTAAGTCCATGGCGCACGATTGCTGTTCATCACAACTGAATTGCGAGTAATTTCCTAATCGCCTCGCCAAGCCACATCTCGTTTTCTATATCGACATTATTTTTTACTGGACAGCAGTTCCACGAAGACGACGAAATGAGAGAAAATTTCACCATTTAATTATCATCGCTGGAGGCGAATTTCTAAAAGGGCAAAAAATACACTCATCTCAGGATACGACGGTTTAATAATGGAAGCAAAAAGAAATAACAACACGACGGAAAATACGTACACGCACGTAGAATAAACACCGTTTTCATTACTGTTAGTCCCGTCCAACTATCCAGATTTCGGTATTCTGCAGTTTCCCTAAATCAGTTCATGCGAATACTGGGATGGTTCGTTTGGAAAGGACACGGGCGATATTTCTTCCTCTGCTCTCTTCATTAAATCCAGAGATCCGTCGCCAAAGTCCTATTTGTCAACAGAATGCTAAACCTAATATGGTTCTGTTTCAAAACAAACTTTATGTGGCACAGGCATGAATGACATTTTTTTCACTACATATTACCATTGCATTCGAGATTCATCCCGAGCACAACTGAAATTGAAAATTTCTATTTAATTTCAAATGTGATTGAGGAAGAATCAAGCATAATCAGAAACTCTAATGTTTCACTTATTAAATCCTTATGAACATAAAAAATTTGAAAAAATAATGACTACTAATACATCTGAAGTGAGATGAACAGCATATAGATGGTTCAAATGGCTCTAAGCACTGTGGGACTTAACACCTGGTCATCAGTCCCTAGACTTAGAACTACTTAAACCTAACTAAACTAAGGGCATCACACACGGCAATGCTTTGTAACTGCTAAATATGTATAGGAATTTAATGTACATCTTAAATTCCTTGGCCCTCCTCTCTTTGTACACCTCCTCCTTCTCCCCCCGACCCCCTCCTGTACGTCCATTTCCGTCTGAATGTACAGAGGAGGATCGTGTAAATACTTGAAGTAAATCCGTCAAGATCTCTTCGAGAGTTTTGGTAACAATGTCTACCCTTTATTTATTGCATATTTATTTATATAACACATTGCAAAAATTCGTAGTCTATGTCCATCCGAACGGTCATTAGAGTATGATGTAAAAATATGAAGTAAATCGGTCAAGAACTTTTCGAGATTTGTGGTAACAACGCTTCCCCTTTACATATTACATATATATGTACGTATTATATACAAATATACTACAAAAATATGTAGCCTATGTCCGTCCAAACTTTCGTAAGTGTAGTGAAAAATTTGTTGTAAATCAGTCAAGAACTTGTCGAGATTATCAACCCAACGTTTTATGTTTTTTGTTATGAAAACTTGTGACAGCACAACTGTCAAACTAAAGAAAGAAAAAAAAAAAGAATTTTCTTTTTCATGCGAAAAATGCTATTACCATCCAAAATTACGAAAAAAATTGATTTTAATTTCCCACTATTCCGGTGAATTTTCCATATTTTTTTGTTCTGACAATTACGAACACAAAAAGACAAAAATCAACCAAATCTGTCGAACCATTCTTAATTGATGTATTTCATACATGTGGCACTTGATGTTAATTTCCGACTTTTCCGTTGGATTTTCCAAAAATTTTCTTTCGTGCAAACCTTATCCTGGCAATAACGAACCCACCAAAAAAGAAAAATCAATCAAATCGATCAAGTCGATCTCAGGTGATGATCTCTCATACATAGGGCAACTGATTTTTATTTTTGTACATTTGAGTTACTACGTCGTGGAAATATTTCCGACATTGTTCAACATCGTCAAATGACAAATTTTAAAACAATAATGTCAAATATATATGAAGACAGTAACTGTTCTCGAAAGAACAGATACTGTTGGTGACCGTGCAGCTTTTCCCTGGAATAAATGATGACTAACTGAAACCCTCAGCTGCCGACTGGTGTTGCTGATATACCTCGATGTGGACAGGTGAAAATGTGTGTCCTGACCGGGACTCGAACCCGGGATCTCATGCTTAAATGGCAGACGCTCTATCCATTTTTCTAAGTTCGTTTTGTTGATCCTTCCACTCAGTTTCTTATTACAGAGGCAAACCAGCGCTCTGACCGAACACGCTGAGCTACCGTGCCGGCGTCCGAGCCACCGAGGACACAGATGAATAGCGCGACTGCAGGGACTTACCCATTGCACGCTTCCCGTGAGACTCACATTCCCAACTGCCCACAATTCTACATATAATGTGCACCTTATAGACATTTGCCCATCCACTCATTACTCGCGCACGCTTTGGCGATTACCGTAAGAGTTTGGGTAACCTGTGCGCATTCGCACAGACGAAGGTCAATGGCTGGGTAGCCTTAAACTATATATACAGTAACTGTTGAGCTGTCCACATCGTGGTATATCAACAACACCTGTCGGCAGCTGAGGGTTTCAGTTAGTCATCAATAATGTCAAATATCAATAGCGTCATCCATTGGTAGTTCGTTAAAGAGTAAAATGCGATCCTCGAGAACTTTCGATCCTACTGGTTGCGGACACAGTGCATACCGAGTCGCTTTTACACGTGAAGTCTCCCACGTCGTATGTCCGCACCGAACCCATCGACCCTCGTGCAACAGCAGCGTGTGGGAAAGCCACTCGGCCCCGGCAAGTTTGTACAGGCTCAGCGCTCGGGCAGGAAAGCCCGCACGTTCTCTCGGCGGTGGTGGAGCTGCGCCCGCGCCCAGCGAAAGTTACGGAACCGTGCTGATGCAACACAGCCACCTTACACATCATGACCGCCACAAAAGCCAATTCCAACCGAGTCCGCTTCACTCTGCTGTGAAGACAGACACGCATAGTTACGTTTAGGAGCAGCTGGCTGTATCGTGCCCCCAATTAAGTTTACTTGGCAATGTCTCTCTGCCATATTAATACTATTAAGGGGTTCCAATTATGTCTTACATACACTGCAAAGGAGTAACGCAACCCGTAGTAAGGAAACTTGTGTCACTGCGCACCTCTTTTTCGATTACGTCTAAAGTTCAGAAGAAGCTTTTAGTTGTGTGGGTCAAGGCGTCTTGGTGAGAGATGCACTTTCATTTTATTTCATGATTCCATTTATTCATCAGCATTCATCTTCGACTGGGATATAAGTCTTTTCCAGACTACTTCATATATTACGATCTGCAGTTTCACGTATCCAGATTTGTTCTGCTGTTTCTTTACGTCGTCAACCTTTTTTCCATTAAGTCTTGCTTCTGAATGTGATTAATTCAACATAGAACATCCTTAATCCATCTCTTGTCATTTTGTTTCACTATCTGCCCAGCACATCTCCATTTCACATTCGTAACAGTAACCAGCACTTACCTATAACTGTCTTTTCTATCATTGTCAGTTTTACTTTGCTCCTCATCATGCCCAAAATGCATCAATTTTTTAACTCTTTGAGCATTTGACGTCAATGTTTCACTTCCATAAGCTATTACTGGCATTATACATTCATTGGTTGTACACTTTATGTCTGAGCTTAAAACGTTGCAGTAAAAAATTAAAATTAATAAAAATTCGGGTCGCCACAGAAAAAGGTGGTCTGTGGAAAGTTAAAAACTCCTGTATCCGAAATGATATGCGTCTGATTGAAGACTTCCTGATAAACAGAGCTCTCAGTACGTTGTTCGTGATCGAGAGGAGTGCCTCAAGGTCGTAAGGACTGCTGCGTTTCACGACATACACTCAGATGAACGGGCGGATAGCGTCTGTAGCCGTATGAGGCGGTAGCAGACGACACAGTTGTGTATGGAGGTGACGTCGTTAGAAACCTGTTTCGAAATGCAAAGAGCTTGCAGATGGCCAGCGTCTAGTGCCAAGACTGCCAGCTGACTCTAAACATAAATAAGTGTAATGTAATGCGCATAAAGAGACGAAAGTGCTCGATATCTTTAAACTACGCAATCGGCAGTCGCTCCCTGGAATCAGTCAAGAATTTCAAATAACTGTCCAGTCAAAAATATCGGACACATATTAGTGGACATTAATATGCGGTGTGTCCACCCTCCTCATTTATATTGGCTTGAACTCTTTTGGGGATACTTTCAAACTGGTGTCTCAATGTCTGTGTAGGATACTGTGTTGGATACTGGGGGTATGGAGCTAAGTCGACCTTCTAACTCATACCTAAGGCGTTCCATTGGATTTAGGTCGGGACTCAGGGCTTGCCAGTCCATTTCACGAACGGTATTGTACAGCTGCTACTATATTATGACAAGTTGCATTCTCATGGTGATACAACTGCCGTCTCTGAACTGTTCCTCTACTGTACGTGGTATATATATTATAAAATGTGTTCATATCTTTCCGCATTTAGCATTTTGAAAAGCGCAATAAGGAGACCACAACCTAACCACGAAAAACACCCCATGCCGTAACACCACCACATCCATGCTTCACTGTTGGCACTACACATAATGGCTGCTAAAGTTCTCCAGGCATTTGCCAAACGCAAATCCTTCCATCTGATTTCCACAGCGTACGACGTGATTCATCACTCTAAATTGCTTCTTTCCAGTCATCCACCGTCCAGTTGCGTCGCTCTTCACACAGCCTCTTGACTACAGAAATGTGTGGTTTACGAGGCACTACACGACCATTTTACCCCATCCTCCTTTAATTCCCTAAGCACAATCATTATGCTAGCTGGACTGCATGTATCAGCTCCGAACTCATACGTGATACTTCATGCGATTTTCACAACCATCGTCTGCGATGGTAAACGGTCCCAGTCCGTCAACAGCTTAGGTCTATTTGTTATGATTTATCTTTGGTTGTCACTTCGCGCGTTTGCAGCTCACAGTCAATCATCCCTATTTGACTTTGGCAGCTTCAGGAGTGATATGTCCCTGGTGGATATACACTCCTGGAAATTGAAATAAGAACACCGTGAATTCATTGTCCCAGGAAGGGGAAACTTTATTGACACATTCCTGGGGTCAGATACATCACATGATCACACTGACAGAACCACAGGTACATAGACACAGGCAACAGAGCATGCACAAAGTCGGCATTAGTACAGTGTATATCCACCTTTCGCAGCAATGCAGGCTGCTATTCTCCCATGGAGACGATCGTAGAGATGCTGGATGTAGTCCTGTGGAACGGCTTGCCATGCCATTTCCACCTGGCGCCTCAGTTGGACCAGCGTTCGTGCTGGACGTGCAGACCGCTTGAGACGACGCTTCATCCAGTCCCAAACATACTCAATGGGGGACAGGTCCGGAGATCTTGCTGGCCAGGGTAGTTGACTTACACCTTCTAGAGCACGTTGGGTGGCACGGGATACATGCGGACGTGCATTGTCCTGTTGGAACAGCAAGTTCCCTTGCCGGTCTAGGAATGGTAGAACGATGGGTTCGATGACGGTTTGGATGTACCGTGCACTATTCAGTGTCCCCTCGACGATCACCAGAGGTGTACGGCCAGTGTAGGAGATCGCTCCCCACACCATAATGCCGGGTGTTGGCCCTGTGTGCCTCGATCGTATGCAGTCCTGATTGTGGCGCTCACCTGCACGGCGCCAAACACGTATACGACCATCATTGGCACCAAGGCAGAAGCGACTCTCATCGCTGAAGACGATACGTCTCCATTCGTCCCTCCATTCACGCCTGTCGCGACACCACTGGAGGCGGGCTCCACGATGTTGGGGCGTGAGCGGAAGACGGCCTAACGGTGTGCGGGACCGTAGCCCAGCTTCATGGAGACGGTTGCGAATGGTCCTCGCCGATACCCCAGGAGCAACAGTGTCCCTAATTTGCTGGGAAGTGGCGGTGCGGTCCCCTACGGCACTGCGTAGGATCCTACGGTCTTGGCGTGCATCCATGCGTCGCTGCGGTCCGGTCCCAGGTCGACGGGCACGTGCACCTTCCGCCGACCACTGGCGACAACATCGATGTACTGTGGAGACCTCACGCCCCATGTGTTGAGCAATTCGGCGGTACGTCCACCCGGCCTCCCGCATGCCCACTATACGCCCTCGCTCAAAGTCCGTCAACTGCACATACGGTTCACGTCCACGCTGTCGCGGCATGCTACCAGTGTTAAAGACTGCGGTGGAGCTCCGTATGCCACGGCAAACTGGCTGACACTGACGGCGGCGGTGCACAAATGCTGCGCAGCTAGCGCCATTCGACGGCCAACACCGCGGTTCCTGGTGTGTCCGCTGTGCCGTGCGTGTGATCATTGCTTGTACAGCCCTCTCGCAGTGTCCGGAGCAAATATGGTGGGTCTGACACACCGGTGTCGATGTGTTCTTTTTTCCATTTCCAGGAGTGTATTACTCACGTGACTTCCAATAACTAGTCCACGTTCGAAGTTTCGAAGTCAGTGAGCTCTCCTGAGCGACTCATTCTGCTATTACTGCTTCTCTACTGACACTATTCCCCCGCCTACTTTTATACAGACGGGTCCGCCATTCATAATGTCTAGTGGCCAATTTGGCGTTTCCAAATGTTTCAGACCAGACAGTGGATTTCTTTCCAGTCATCCACCGTCCAGTTGCGTCGCTCTTCACACAGCCTCTTGACTACAGAAATATGTGGTTTACGAGGCGCTACACGACCATTTTATCCCATCCTCCTTTAATTCCCTAAGCACAATCATTATGCTAGCTGGACTGCATGTATCACCTCTGAACTCATGCGTGATACTTCATGCGATTTTTCACAACCATCGTCTGCGATGGTAAACGGTCCCAGTCCGTCAACAGCTTAGGTCTATTTGTCATGATTTATCTTTGGTTGTTACTTCGCGCGTTTTCAGCTCACAGTCAATCATCCCTATTTGACTTTGGCAGCTTCAGGAGTGAAATGTCCCTGGTGGATATATTACTCACGTGACTTCCAATAACTAGTCCACGTTCGAAGTTTCGAAGTCAATGAGCTCTCCTGAGCGACTCATTCTGCTATTACTGCTTCTCTACTGACACTACTCCCCCGCCTACTTTTATACAGACGGGTCCGCCATTCATAACGTCTAGTGGCCAATTCGGCGTTTCCAAATGTTTCAGACCAGACAGTGGATGTAGAGGTACCTGTCGGGGGCGATTAAAGAAAGATCGAGCAAATAAATTTAGACGATATACGAATTATAAATACAGGAGGCCCAATTGTAAATTGAGAAAGAACGTGCGGCAGTTTACTTTAGACTTACAATAAGCATCTTCGGGTCCCAAATATACCAAAATTGAAGCAAAGCCGCGTGTTTCTGTCATACACCCAACGGCCACGTCGGAGAGTTCGGTGGGGCTGCAGATACCGACAAAGGGAGAAAATGATAGCCGCAGACGCATGTAGTCAATGGACTGGGTGTGAGGCAAGCAGACTGCTCCTGCCAAGTGAACAGCCAGTAATGGGCAATACGTTCAAGGCTCTCCGAAGGAACAACGGGCGTCGGCAGTTTCACAGAGAAGAGGCGGCAAGCAGCGCCAGATGTGCCATGGCGGCGCAATGAGGGAAGCCCCATCACTGGTGCCAGTCAAACGGGCCCACGGGACAGCGTAAAGCACAACTCTAGCTGTGAACGTGTGAATGAGGGCTCTTGCTGCCAAGTGGTGCTGTCAGACTGACTGGCAGTTGGTATGTCACTCTGACACAACGTTCCAATTCTGTCTACAGTTACACTGGTCAGACATTTGTTTACAGCAAGCAGAACGAAAAGAATGTATGCACGACCGAACCATTCCCTATAATTTGTAGACACTTCGTTCTCCTTGCGACACTGTTGTGTAATACTAATTACGGAATTACCTTTGTTCCCTCGGCTCCTTCCGCACTGGCAAGGAATGCTTTTGTTGTTAATAACAGTATATTCCTTACAGTAATATTATATATACTCCATGCAGCATTCTTTATGTAAACATCGGTCACCAGACATCACTTAAAAACACGTTATAGACGCTGGTAGAAACCAGTGTATCTGAAAATTAATCCACAGGGTTAGAGATATCATCGTGCATATTTTAAAAAGTCGTACAATGTATATACAGATTCGTATGAATTTCCTTATGTTTTTTACCTTTCAGTAATCAGCTGTAATAATCGGTAGCAAAGTCTTCATACGAGCAGGTGCAATACTTTTCTTATTTATACCGTTGACAATATCCTCCTACCCTCTTACGGACATTCCCATTTACCCACACTATCCTGTCTATCTCATCTAACCTACGCCATCTATCTCGACTAATCTACAGTATCTATCACATGTAACCCATCCTATCTCACCCCTATCCTATTTATCGCATCTAACCTACACTATCCATCATAGTCACGTAACCTATCCTGTCCACAGCGGCAACTCCATCCATCGCATGTCGTCCATACCACCTAGAAGACAGTTACCGCTTCCATGGTTTCCTTGCTCTTCCTGTGGACCTTCCTTTCACAGAGGCGACTCCGCGATATAAGGGTTAGGTTATCATTACATTGCGTTCTGTGCACATGCGTTTTACCCATCAAACAGCATATATTTAACTGTCTTCACATTCCTTCGTTTCTCATCTCTCCCAAAGGATATTCATTAATAGACTGAAGAAATCTAACTTCACTGAAATTCACCCTTCAAATTTTTCAGAAGTTATGATATGACGGTATCAGTTTCCGCCGCATTGCATTGGAAAGAGAAGGCCTCTGTGACCCGTATACATGAATCCCAGGAAACTCTGCTCTCACGTCCGTTAAACCTGACGCCTCATGGTCACCGGCCAATACGCTCCATTTTGAATGGAACTGGAAGAAGAGAGTGCAAAATGAATCTTGACACTTTAACTATGGTACTTTCCGAACTAGGGGATAAAACAGCACAAAATCACAGATCCAGCAAGGAACAGGATGTGAAATGAGCAATCAATATACTACCTAATAATGATGCATCCTAGGTGTTTTAAGGTAAACATCATCGGAAGTTTGCCCTATTGATGCTAATTGGGAAGTACTTCAATGTTTACCTTTACGAGAGCCTTCAATCTGGCGTTCATACTTCGGATGGGATTATGTTAAGTGTAATAGAAACGGGAACAGCGCTAAGAATACTCTTACAGTGATTTGTGTCCACGTTCGGTATCAAACCAAACACATTAATGTTCACAGTGTATTTCAAATCAAGGTGATACTGTTGTGAAACCGCATAGTCAATTGCGAATGTATGCTTTATCATGTTTTTGATCTACGACCGGTAACCTGCCAACACTATGCACAACTTTCTTCCCTAAAGTGTGTAGACCTATCTGGTCTTTCATTCGTCCACTAGGAAAGTTGAACAACTGCTCTCTAGAGATGTGGAGCGGCGAAAACCGCTGCTAACGGAAATCTCGCAACGTTCCTTGTTTACATTATGCGGGGAATGTTTCTACACCACGATACCGCCAGAGAGATAAGGACCGGAACTTCCGCGTAGGGACAGCTTGATGTTCGCGACCAGTCTAAGCCATGCGGTTCATATCCTGTGGACGTTCTCTCGTTCCGCATGTTTATCCGTAAGACTGATCTCTGAGATACACCGAGCAAAAGTACCATACCAGACTTCTCAAATGAAACTGACGACTAATAAAGAAGAAATAGGATTACCATGTACCTCAAATAATTACGATAAGTACAGGCGTGTATCTAGACTGTTGCTGCCGTGTGTTGCTCCCTTTTTGCTCCATAATATACTACGGCGGTTCAGTAATCAGTGTTGGTAACTCTTGAGGATACGATCTGTAGAAATCCATGCCGAGTTCGTAGATTTACGGTCCCGGCAGAAACCTACCCGACAACATTCATGCCGAGTTCGTAGATTTACGGTCGCAGCAGAAACCTACCCGACAACATTATTGCCTTATCAAATGATTTTCAACTAAAGACGGCTATATCCTTTGCAAATTGTGAGGTTTCCGAATAACTGGCAAACTGGATAAAAATAGGCGACTTGCCAATTATTTTCTTGGCCTTCCAGTCCGATAAAGTGGTTAAAAGTGCACAACATTCCAAAAGAATTTTTACCTATAGCTCAGATGTAGATAAAGCAGGAAAACATGAAAAACGGTAGCGCGACGTCCTGAGTGTCATCACCCTCAATCGACAGACTACCACACTGAAATACAGCATCCCACTTCCGGAATGACCAAAACGAAGGTCAAAAATCCGTCGATTCTAAGTCACTAGAGGATAACGAAATATAATTTTTTAAAAAAGGGCGCGCCACGATGGAATGATCCGAATGGGACGGTAATTGGTAGATGTGATGTTCGTTTCAGACAAACAAAGAATTACAATTCAGAAAAAAAGTAAGATTTATTCAAGAGAAAGTGTTTCACAAATTGAGCAAATCACTAAAGCGTTGGTCCCCCTCTAGGCCTTGTGCAAGTAGTTATTCGGCTTGGCACTGACTGATAGAGCAGTTGGACGTCGTGCTGAGGGGTATCATGGCAAATGTAGTCCACTTGACGCGTTAGATTGCCAAAATTCCGACCTGGCTGGAAGGCCCTGCACGTAATGCTCCAAACGTTCAATTTGGAAGAGATCCGACGACCTTGCTGGCCTAAGTACGAGCTTCAAAACACGAAGACACGCAATAGAAACTGTCACCATGTGTAGACGGGCATTACGTTGCTGGAAAGTGAGCCCAGAATGGCTTGACATGAAGTGCGAGAAAACGGGGCGTAGAATATCGTCAGCGTACGTTGTGATGTAAGGGTGCTACGGATGACAACTGAAGCGGTCCTGCTACGAAAAAAATAGGTTCCTAGACCGGGGCCGTCGGTCCGTACGGCGGGCGGCAGACAGGTTTGTATCCCACAGCTGTCCGTGGAGTCTCCAGACATGTCTTCAGCCTGGAATCTCATTGACTGGAGCAGTGATGAGTTCGCGTCGGACTGAGCTGCTCCCCCCTGCCGCAGTGGTCTGAAAAGACGATCTAAGGCACCAATTGCACAGAATTTGGCAACATTTTCTCAGGAGGACATCCAACAATTCAATCAGACAGTGCCAAGCCAAATAACTCGCTGCATAAGGGCCAGAGGTGGACCATTGCGTTATTGACTTGGTCGATTTCAAAAATGGTTCAAATGGCTCTGAGCACTATGGGACTTAACTTCTGAGGTCATCAGTCCCCTAGAACTTAGAACTATTTAAACGTCATCAGTCCCCTAGAACTTAGAACTACTTAAACCTAACTAACCTAAGGACATCACAAACTACCATGCCCTGGGCAGATTTCGAAGCTGCTACCGTAGCGGTCGCGCGGTTCCAGACTGAAGCGCTTAGAACTGCTCGGCCACTCCGGCCGGCGTGGTAGATTTATGGAGCTCGTTCTCTTGAATAAATAAAGTTTTTTCTGAAATTGTAATCATTTGTTTGTCGGCACATATACATCACATCTGCTGATTCCCGTACCATTGCGATAAATCATTCGTGGGACTTTTTTTCTCTTTTTTCCTTTTTGCTTCGAATGTATTTGAACACAGCTCGTAATAAGAGTTTAAAGTTGTCATCAACCTTAAAGTTATCAGTGTCTTACTAGGCACGATCCTGTACGAGATGGTGAACTGACTTAACCAGTCTGTTATAGGGGGTCTTACACCTTAACGTGGACTCCGAACTACATTACAGCTTGGCATTTTCAACAGGAACAAACATTGCCGCGGAAATGAGGATTATGTTCCGATTCGCAAAACGAATGAATGTTCCCGTGTGACGACTATAAAAGTGATTTACGCCGACAACAGAAATGAAAGAAACAGTTTCGTCGACTCCATGAATAGTATAAAAAATAGATGCATATAATATACCGAAGGTTTAACACATCGGTTCAAATCAACGGATCGATACTGTGCAACGTATGTTTTGATAAATCTATGTATATCGTGCATTCATTAAACCCAACTCGTCGAAGCGACAGGTCTCGTGACATTTGCGGCAAAGACGCGGCCGCCCGCGACTGAAGTGAGAACGTAACGAGGGCAGCGGAGGCTGGCGCCTCGGAGACGCCAGCGGGCCATTGTTCCCACGGGACAGGGGAGAGAAAGCGCCGAGCCACAGAGCTTTCAGCGGAAGTGTGCGCCGCGCTGCGATCTCCGGGTTTCAATACAAACACAACGCGATTCCGTGGGCGGGCAGCTAGCTGCACAAACCCCGTGTCGCAGCCTGAAAGCTCTGCGGGCGGACAGCTTTCCGCCCGGATTACACTTCCGACGCCGCGCTTTAAGTATAGCGCTGGGAGTGAGCTCGCGCGAAAGCCTTCACTATTGCCGCACTCCAAAAGTACCCAGCCGGTCCCTCCATTAGAGAACTACGGTCTTATCATCAAACTAAGTAACAATGATGCACAAAACAGATAGGAGCGACGTATTTTTGAACCCATTAGGTTCTAAAGAGAGGGGAAGTGAGGTTAAGAAAATGATTCACCAGCCGGTCCCTCCATTAGAGAACTACGGTCTTATCATCAAACTAAGTAACAATGATGCACAAAACAGATAGGAGCGACGTATTTTTGAACCCATTAGGTTCTAAAGAGAGGGGAAGTGAGGTTAAGAAAATGATTCAAATGGCTCTGAGCACTATGGGACTTAACCTCTGGCGGCCGGCGTGGCCGAGCGGTTCTAGGCACTACAGTCTGGAACCGCGCGACCGCTACGGTCGCAGGTTCGAATCTTGCCTCTGGCATCGATGTGTGTGTGTCCTTGTGTTAGGTTTAAGTAGTTCTAAGTTCTAGGGGACTGATGACCTCAGCAGTTAAGTACCATAGTGTTTAGAGCCACTTTACTTCTGAGGTCATCAGTCCTCTAGAACTTAGAACTACTTAAACCTAACTAGCCTAAGGACATCACACACATCCATGCCCGAGGCAGGATTCGAACCTGCGGCAGTAGCGGTCGGGCGGTTCCAGACTGAAGCGCCTATAACCGCTCGGCTACTCCGGCCGGCCTGGTTCATTTGCGAATGAATTAAAATAAGTTTCAAACAGCAGTACTACTCATGACTTTTGTAACCTTTCTACAGATATTCTAACGATGAGTTTACTCGAAACGAGTAAATATAATTAACTAGCTAAACATCAAGCAACAAAATTTTTCCTCGGCAACCATACCAGCAGCGTATAAATAAATAAAAATTCAAATTTATTAAATGGTCGCATGCCTCTTACATGACTTTATGTCACACTTCAAATTATTATAAAAGTACTACAGGTAAAATTTCGTTAGGATAATGAGTATGTCGATTTTTCCTGCCTTCTTCCGAAAATGACAAAACACATCATGCAACGTGTTCGCCGTTTCCCTCAGTTTAAAGGAGCCCTCACGTGTTCAATACTATTGTCAAACCGTCGATATACTGACCCTCTTGAGGATTCGTACTGACGTATTTTCAATACTAAAATATTAACGAGCAGTATTGATGGCCTTCAAAATATTCTCAATATTTCCAATTCATACTGAATGTGTGAGGTCAAGTATTGACGGTTTGACAATATCCTCCATTCACATGTTGACAGAGCTTCATGAAGCAGCCACACGACGGTAATGTGCACTGTTTATGTTTTCAGTTCGACTCTGGGTGTATCATGCATCAGATTCCATTTTTCAAAGTGGCATTTCATCTCAAAACAATTTCAATTGGTCTATGCAAGGGTAAACATGTATACAGAACTTAGAGATGGTCAACGGAGGATTCTCTACGAAATTGCTTACTTCATTAATCTGAAAAAATAGTATAGGTTCGTGGATTACGTCCCAGTTTCGAGAAACCCTTCCGCTTCGAAAAATACGTAATATATCTGCAACGAGTAGTAAAAGCACTGCGAAGTGCATGTCAATTTCACGAAATTATGCCAAGTCGTAGAGGGAGAAATTTTACAAATGGTGTTTGCTGATAATGCAGAACTAAACTTCGAGCATTCGGATGACCTGCCTGTCGCCAGAAATCTCAAAGTTTCGGTACTTCTAATCTCTTGTCGACTGAGATTGCCTCTCTCATTAACGTATTTTATTTCTTCATTTTATCTCGTACTGACATTAACAACTTGTCGTATCCTATAGAACTCACTGGAAAACAAGTTATGAAAACGTTTGGGTCCGTGGCTCTGATTTCAGTCAATAAATTTACGGGTGACCAGTCGCTCCGTTTTTTCGACTACTCTCGGAACCACTTCTTCTTTTTCGTTGTTTTCTGTTGTGTGCAACCTATAGCTAATATAAATGCAGCACGCCCTTTCTTTTGGGTGTTCGACATCTTAACCATGTAAAACCGCGTTGTCAACAGGCAATTTCTGTCAGCATTACAGATGGTGTGAGGTCGCTTCAATATATTGAAGGTTTGACAAACTAGTATTATCGATAAATATTGAACGGGTGCAGGACCCCTAACAGCATCCTTGGGTGCACATCACTGTAGCTGCCACAGACACGTGGTTTGAACTTACTATAGAGGCAACCTTCGGTCATAAAAATTGGGTCTCTGACGAATGCAGAGCAGTCTATTAGGTAAGGGCCTCACAGCCTACACGTCTTAGGAGGCGCCTAACTAAACATAGGCTGACACGGGAGCGCCAGGTGCAGGTGCGTTAATTTGGAGAACGGCACTTAAGAGGCTCGGCCTAGGTACACATCCGGTGCGGCCCATCTGTATTCGGCGCGGCCGGCGCTGTTTGCTTGTTCCGGCCGTGGGTGGCTGCCTTAACCGCCGGCTGCTGACACTTGCTGGCAGCTAACGCGGCTCCAAACTTCCACTCCAGCAGCACTCTCCAGAGAGAACGAAAACATTCTACCCTTGAGTCTTGCGAAGCTGGCAACACCATAAAAGAATGGCCAGAACTAATCCAAACTAAACTCCTTTCGTAGTAAGAATAACCCTCATGTAAACAATACACTACGTATTCTTCAACGTTTGCTAGGACCTAATTGGATTTCGTTTCGTGTGGAGCGGAAGCCAAGCTGTCTCGAATACAGTCAAGTACGATAATGAGGTCCGGTTTATGCTGTGCGTTACGCGCACATCGACTCAGCTATAATACAGGACAACAGCTTTACCGGCGCATTTAGCTTTGACAGCACTGACCAGGCAAGTGATCCAACCAACCCTCACCGATGCGAAAAGTTGTAATATGTAAATAGAGACGAGCACAGACCAATATAGCTTTGAATGTCATTTAATTTTTAAACAGAAGAAAATAATATATAGTAAAACTTCGTAGGAGACCGGATGGAACACAAAACATGCTCTCGATCTTAGCTAACACAGTATTGTAACTAAAAACAAGAGTAATGAAAATTCCTGAGTTTAACAAAGGTAATTTTTCTGCATGAGCTATGTGTGACATAATGCGTACTTCTGGGATTTCACCATGTACTAAAATATTGAAGCCACTGAAGGTCGCCAGGTAATCTCTGAACTCCTTCCATGTCGGTCTCCGAGAAATACATTTCAGTATCGCTACGTTCATAACGAAAGCAAACAGCAACAGAATCCCAAGTCGCCAAAAAAATCCACATTTCCTCCTCCACTTTTAAGACGTATTATTGTGCATTTCGCCATCGCTCGGCAGTGACGTATCACGAAGCTTCGTGCATTGGTTCCAGCACGTTTGGCAGCTTAAATGTCTTTCTCACGAAGAATCCCTTAAGTTTGCGTCAAATCAATTCTGTTAGGTTCATATTTACAGTGTTAAAGGTGAGAACTGTAAAAGTGCACCATTTGTGCAGTGTGCTCGACGCCGTGAAAATTGTTTTCCATGTTTCTACGACTCTTGTCACTCGTGTGAGACCAGATCCGTCCTACAACGCAAAGGGCATATTCAAACGAAGGATTTTATTTTTCCCCAGAAAGTTTAATTGTGTAATGTTCTCTTAGAAACTAGAGGAGGTGCATTTTTCTTGATAAACGATGGTTAAATCTGAGTTGCGTACCATACTGTATATTTGACGGACTTCGCATTTACGTGATTTAGATATTCAAACCGAACAATATATACAACGAGCCGAGAAGTGACGCCTGCAGGCACACACATTTACCGATCTACGACACTACCGGTTACGCCACACATACAATACTGTCTCTCATTTTTATTACATAGTGTTTCTGGAAAAACGTCAAAGCTGATTTTTCTCTGTAATCTTATCAAAAACATTAACAATAGATTGTTTCTCGCCATTAATGACGTTTTGCGTGCGTTTCACTACGAAGCAGGAAGCAGTGTTATCCATTTTCTCGGTACGTATGAACAGCGAGACAATGAGAGCACAAGTAGCGTTTATGGAGACACTGACTGTACACGATTTTTGAAATAAAAATTACGTATCTAAAGTATAATTAAGAAAAACTTTGATGGCTCTTAATTCATCAGAGTGTCTTAAAGCCCCATTAACAGTGACATAATAATAAGATATTTAAGTAAGTTCGATATAATTCCAAGAGTGGAGCAACACCAGTGTACGGGAGCTACGTCTGCTGACCAATAACCGCGTTTGTGTTTGTTTACATCTGGTTTATTCTTATGATGAACGGAGCATAGTGGGACGTACGTAACAATGTTTCAGTAATGAGAGATTACGCCAAGCTAATGCAGTAAAAAGTCGTTTAACGAACTCCAACCATGAAAGGTGTCACACCGACATTGAATGTTACAACAAGAGCATTTGTGTGAGTTCTATACCCACATTATGCAAACTAACTTTCCGTGTTCGGTGGAAGGTATTCATAGTAAGAGTTAAAGCTGTTATCGCACCGAAGGTAGTGATTTATCGAAAGTGGTATGCACTCGCGTCCCTCCGACCCAGTGGTGGCTGGTAATCATGTACTAATGTGCTACAGTACACTGTAAATATCGCACAAAAATTACGCCATTTCGCTTGGAATTGAACCGGAAATCGCAATAAAATGACGCAATTTCTCTCCGAATGTGTCCTGGTATGCAAATCAAACGGGCGAAAACCTTTTCTGTAGCGCACTCTCCGCGATACCTAGATATTAGTGCCGAATACTGGAATGACGGTCATACACACAACGATTAACGCAGCGAAACGACACAGCTGTCTGTTTTCTACTGTGTACGCTCTGTCACGACATCATCCCTCCTGGCACTACGAATGCCGCGTTGCTCACAGCAATCTTTTTGTCTGAAATTGCGTGTAGCGTATTGTGAAAGCGTAAAGTATCAGAAAGTTTCAGAGCGTCAGAGTCACAACTCCATCGTAGCCGAGTAGTATGAGATGTACTGGCATGGTAGCTCAGAGTGTGCGATCAGAGGGTTCAATTACTAATTGAACAGATTAACGATGAGCTTGAACGGGTGTCATGAGACGTCCGCCCCGAAAAAATGCGAAGAGCAATAACTAAAACCATGAGATCAACACCAAAAAGGCACACACCGCTAATTTACAGACCTAAGTCCGATTCCCAAGGATACCAACGATTTTTCTATTTTATTTTATTCCTGCGAGGTGTTAAATTATGAATTAGAAAGTTTAGATACATTAAAGCAGTTCAATTTTTATAAGCAACATTAATAAATTCAATTTAGTTACGATTATTACCCTTTGCAATTCAAAAGGCTATAAGCCACCACACTGTAGTACACTGATATAATTTTACTCAAGCCGCCACTAACCTAATATTTGGAAGGCTTGCCTATCAAGTTATGAGGGGAGGGAGGGGGGAGGTAAAGTTTAACGGTAACTCCAAAACCACGGTGGAACGAAGTACTGTAAGAGATTAAAGAAGTGGTAAAGTGCCAGATACAAATCTTGGCTACATTGGAGACCGAAACCCAGACCGAATATGCAGTTTAGGATTCGTAGTACCATTACGAAACTGTAGAAGGGACAAGAAGATAACAGAAGCTTTCAGCCCGGAACCGCGCTGCTGCTACGGTCGCAGGTTCGAATCCTGGCTCGGGCATGGATGTGTGTGATGTCCTTAGGTTAGTTATGTTTAATTAGTTCTATGTCTGAGAACTGATGACCTCAGATGTTAAGTCCCATAGTGCTTAGAGCCATTTGGACAGAAGCTTCCGAAATGTGGTGTTATAGCAGTCTGAATGTAAGGGTGTTGCAGGGTAGGTTCCACTGACAAACAACTGTTAAGAAAATATTCGTTACGTTACGCTGTTTCCGATTTAATCACCCAATCAGGCCATTGCGCGCACAAATTCAAGCTGCCCGTCAGAGACGGTGTCATCATTTGGGTTCCTAAAACCGAACACGAGAAAGACACAAGATGGCATGGGACGGTAACAAGGTTCCAACCCGAGCCAAAGACTGCGCAGTCTCGTGCGCTATCCTCAATGACATAAGAACAACTGACAGTAATTTTATCTGGCGGCCTCTTGAATTTGGGCGCGCAACGCCCTGATTGGCTAACTTCGGTGCTAATTAACTCGGAAACGGCGCAGCGTATTCAATTTTTTCTAAATCAGTGCAACCTATGCCTCCGTATCTTACAAGTTTTACTGAGTGTTGCTGCATTAATGTTTTATTAAACGCCTACGCGGCTTCATGATTCTTATCCCAGTTGCATGTTGTCCATGAAAGGGCTTCCAGGGGCAACAAAAATTTTATTTTCTGTATGTCATATTGTTTTTGTTGTTGTGGTCTTCAGTCCTGAGACTGGTTTGATGCAGCTCTCCAATGCTACTCCATCCTGTGCAAGCTTCTTCATCTCCCAGTACCTACTGCAACCTACATTCTTCTGAATCTGTATTCATCTCTTGATCTCCTCCTACGATTTTTACCCTCCACGCTGCCCTCCAATACTAAATTAGTGATCCCTTGATGCCTCAGAATATGCCCTACCAACCGATCCCTTCTTCTAGTCAAGTTGTGCCACAAATTTCTCTTCTCTCCAATTCTATTCAATACCTCCTCGTTAATTATGTGATCTACCCATCTAATCTTCAGCATTCTTCTGTAGCACCACATTTCGAAAGCTTCTATTCCTTCTTGTCTAAACAATTTATCGTCCACGTTTCACTTCCATACATGGCTACACTCCATACAAATACTTTCAGAAAATACTTCCTGACACTTAAATTTATACTCGATGTTAACAAATTTCTCTTCTTCAGAAACGCTTTCCTTGCCATTGCCAGTCTACATTTTATATCCTCTCTACTTCGACCATCATCAGTTATTTTGCTCCCCAAATAGCAAAACTCATTTACTACTTTAAGCGTCTCGTTTCCTAACCTAATTCCCGCAGCATAACCCGATTTAATTCGACTACATTTCATTATCCTCGTTTAGCTTTTGTTTTTCATCTTATATAATCCTTTCAAGACACTGTCCATTCCGTTCAGCTGCTCTTCCAGGTCCTATGCAGTCTCTGACAGAATTACAATGTCATCGCCGAACCTCAAAGTTTTTATTTCTTCTCCATGGATTTTAATTCCTACTCGGAATTTTTCTTTTGTTTCCTTTACTGCTTGCTCAATATACAGACTGAATAAAATCGGGGATAGATTACAACCCTGTCGCACTCCCTTCCCAATCACTGCTTCCCTTTCATGCCCCTCGACTCTTATAACTGCCATCTAGTTTGTGTAAAAATTATAAACAGCCTTACGCTCCCTGTAGTTTAACCCTGCCACCTTCAGAATTTGAAATAGAGTATTTCAGTCAACATTGCCAAAAGCTTGTCATATAGAAATTGATCGTCATATAGTAATCGACCGAAATTAAAAATTCGGAATCTAGTAGTTAAAAGGTGTAATGATTATATTACTTTGAAAGATTAACACAATAACTCAAGTATCACAGTTAGAAAATGGGTCTAAGCAACGGCGTAGCTGACGATGCACGAAATACGCAGACTATGTTCATCCATTATCTCAAAATGAGAACAGTTAGCGACTTCCGATAATCTTTAAACATACTACTGCCATCGTTTACTGCAATACTGTGTACCTAGTATCTACAGTAAACATCAACTTCACGGGATTTTGATGGCCCATTTTATCTGTAAAACAATTATAATTACGTTTTAATTTTAATCCTATTTAATCCTTTTTATTAAGTATAGATTAATCATTTGCATATTAGCCTTCTCCGCATCTTAAGATACTAGTGCCATCTGTTGTGCTTTCTTTGTATTAGTGTGGATATACACGGCCATCCGCCGTTTAGTAAGTCTAGTGCCGCTGCCGGTTAGATCGCCCACCTGTTTGGCATCCAGGCCAATATGATGTACGATTGGCTCCACGCTGTGCTCTATTTGCTGCTACAGCGGTTCAAAGGCGCTTGTAATTCTTCGTTGGTTTTCTGCATCAGTTCATCCGCGCGGGGTAGCCCCGCGCTCTGGGCGCCTTGTGACGGTTCGCGCGGCGCCCGCCGTCTGAGGTTTTAGACCTCCTTCGGGCATGGGTGTGTGTGTGTGTGTGTGTGTGTGTGTTGTCGTTAGTTTATGTTAGATCAAGTAGTGCGTAGGTCTAGAAATCGATGAACTCAGCAGTTTGGTTCCATAGACCCTTACCACAAATTCCCAAATTTTCTGTATCAGCCGCGCGGGATTAGCCGAGCGGTCTGGGCGCTGCAAAAATGGTTCAAATGGCTCTGAGCACTATGGGACTTAACTGCTGTGGTCATCAGTCCCCTAGAACTTAGAACTACTTTAACCTAACTAACCTAAGGACATCACATACATCCATGCCCGAGCCAGGATTCGAAACTGTGACCGTAGCGGTCGTGCGGTTCCAGACTGTAGCGCCTAGAACCGCTCGGCCACTAGGGGGGCTGCAGTCATGGACTGTGCGGCTGGTGCCGGCGGAGGTTCGAGTCTTCCCTCGGGCACGGGTGTGTGAAATTGCCCTTAGGATAATTTAGGTTAAGTAGTGTGTAAGCTTGGGGATTCATGACCTTACCCATAAGATTTCAGACACATTTGAACATTTTTTTTTCTTCTGTATCAGTTTATCAGATCTCGTTTCCGCTGTGGCTCTGGGTTGATTTCCGAAATTTTCCGTCTAGGTTACCACAGTTTCTTTTAGTTATTCTGATGATCGGATTTTCATCCAAACTGTGTTTTATGTATGTGATCGACATAAATTTGGTAGACGGCGCAATGAACTTAATTTGCCAGTTTTACGTGAGTGTTGTTTACGGGTTTAAGTAAACTATCGGCGCAGCTTAGAACCATGCCTTATTTGTTTAGAGACAAATTATTTACTCAGCCTTTTGTTTACATTTAGATACTCTGATGATGCCTAACCACGGTAAAACGCGTTTTTTTTAAAAAAATATAACTTTGCAAACGTGAATGTTTTCTTTTTTCAGTATAATAATTTCAAACCTTTTCTAAAGTTTCTCTCGATTACATGCTTAACGGCAAATATTTAACGTATTAACTCGTGTTTATAGTAATCATACGTTGAAGCTATTTTATACTTGTTCGATTCTTTAAAGAATCGGGAATTTACTGGTACTTCACACAAAATGAAAGGCTGCTGGCAACGACGAATGGGCATTCAGAAGCGTGTATTCCAGTCAGCAGTTCCGTCGAAGACAAAACTGCGCCTGCTGAGACAACACGGAAAGCGCCTTTCCCTCGCGTTGCGGAAATATTTGGTTGCACGGGATCCGCTGCGATCTCGTGTGTTTGGGCCACGACGCAGAGTGATGAAATTCGGCTGTGCTGGCGCGTATCAAACTACGCCGCGGCAGTTTCACTGCTTTGAAACTGGGCCAAGCGCGCACGAAACAGGTCGGCCAGCGTTGCGGGAAAATTGGTACTAAAGGCTGGCCGTTTCACCTGTCAACAACTCATCCCGTAGGGGGATGCCGGTGCTCGGTTGTTGCGGCACATCGCTTCCCAATTAGCACCTCATCATCCACACTACTGAGGTCGATAGTTATGGCGAGCTCAAGATCACTGGCAAATTTCTTAAGTGAAACAACACGTGAGCCGCGGAAAGGAAGTGATATATATTCCTAGCCTCTATCGTTTAAAAAATCAATAAAATTAAAAATGGTAAAGCCACTGGTGTGGATGATATACAGCTTAGGAGACAAAAGTCGTAGGATAATGTACATACACAGATGGCAGTAGTATCTCTTACACCGAATACAGAAGGGCAGTGCACTGGTACTCAGTGATTCATGTGAAAAGGTTTCCGACTTGATTGTGGCCGCACTACGGGAATCAACAGACTTTGAATGCGGAATGGAAGTTGGAGTAGAGGCGTGGGACATGCCATTTCGGAAATCGTTACGGAATTCAATATTCCGAGATCCACGGTGTCAAGGGTGTCCTAGAATACCAAACTTCAGGCATTACCTCTCACTACGAACAACGCAGTAGCCGACAGCCTTCACTTAACGACCGAGCGCAGTGGCGTTTTTCGTGGAGTTCTTAGTGCTAGTAGACAAGCAACACTGCGTAAAATAATCGCTGACATCAATGTGAGACGTACGACAAACGTATTAGTTAATAAAATTACGACGAAATTTGGCGTTAATGGGCTATGGTAACAAACGACCGATGCGAGTGCCTTTGCTAACAGAACGACATGACCCCAACGCCTCTCATGGGGTCGTGACCAAATTGGTTGGACCCTAGACATCTTGAAAAGCATGACCTGGTCAGATGAGTCCCGATTCCAGTTAGTAAGAGTTGATGGTTGCGATCGAGTTCGGCACATACCGCGCGAAACCACGGGCATATGTTGTCAACAAGGCTCGTCCACGCTAGTGGTGGTTCCATAATGCTGTGGACTGTGTTTACATGGAATGGACTGGTCCAATTGAACCGATCATTGACTAGAAACGATTATGCCCTGCTAGTTGGAGACCATTTGCAGCCATTCATGTGATTCATGTTCCCAAACAACGATGTAATTTTTATGGATGCCAATATGCCATATCATCGGGTCACAATTGTTTGAAGATTATTCTGCACAACGTGAGCGAATAATTTGATGACCCAGATGTCTCGATATGAATCACATCGAGCATTTATGAGACATAATCGAGAAATAAGTTCGTGCACGCAACACTTTCGCAATTAAGGACGGCTATAGAGGCAACAAGGCTCAATATTTCGGCAGGGCACTTCCAAATCGGTAGACGATATATACACCTGATGTCAAGGAATTCGTACTGTGGGAAGGAATTAATTTCGAATTCCTTAGAGGACTTGGAGAGTGTTAAATCAGCTACGAGCAGTGTGGTGTCGCTGAAGACCAGCCGAGCAAGACCCTTTGTGGCATTGGTCAGATCCACGGTAATTAACATAGAATAGACTTTAAAGTGCGCTGCTTCTCCGTTTCGTTGTACACTTGAAGAGCCATGGAAGGCAAATACCGTGCCAGTGAAGTGGACCAGTAATAGGTTCAATACCAAAAATACGGTTGACACCGTGGCACGAGAAAAGAAGACTTTTCTGAAGTGGAGAATTACATCAACTGTACAAGATTATAAGCACATCGGAAAAAAATTAGTCACTCTCAAGAGATATAAAGCTAACACCTTGAAACAGAGCCAAGTGCCTCGATAATAGCCTCATTTAGGCGAAAAAGAAAGTCCAAAGTTTGTTCAGTACGCTACACTCAGCTCAAGCGACTCACTCTTGAAATGATCGTACGCAATTATTGGCCGGGAGACACCATCTGGGGTATTTGGCCGCATAGTGCAAATCTTTTTCTTTGACCCTGCTTCTGAGACATGTCCGTCGATGATGATGATGAAATGTTGACGAGAACAACACGAAACCCAGTCCCAGAGCGGATAAAATTTCCAACCTGGCCGGGAACTGAACCGCTGTACCCTCGAATAAAAGCCCAATGTCTTAACCACTTCACGACTTCGCTCGACTTTTCTAAAGTCAAGAGACATCGACTCATTCCGGGTTCTTCCGTCCGTGGCGCTTGGTGTATCCAGCCAAGAGCACGAGTTGCATTGCAAACGCCTACTGATTTCTACATATACGATTATTTTGTTCGATGTACGAGTCATTATCGCATGTTGCAGACTGACAAGGAGAGGTCCCGAGAGGTGGGACAGACTTCTTGAAACTATATACAGGGTGTTACAAAAAGGCACGGCCAAACTTTCAGGAACCATTCCTCACACACAAAGAAAGAAAATATGTTATGTGGACATGTGTCCGAAAACGCTTACTTTCCATGTTAGAGCTCATTTTATTACTTCTCTTCAAATCACATTAATCATGGAATGGAAATACATAGCAACAGAACGTACCAGCGTGACTTCAAACAGTTTGTTACAGGAAATGTTCAAAATGACCTCCGTTAGCGAGGATACATGCATCCACCCTCCTGATGCGCTGATGCAGCCCTGGAGAATGGCGTATTGTATCACAGCCGTCCACAATACGAGCACGAAGAGTCTCTACATTTGGTACCCGCGTTGCGCAGACAAGAGCTTTCAAATGCCCCCATAAATGGAAGTCAAGAGGGTTGGGGTCAGGAGAGCGTGGAGGCCATGGAATTGGTCCGCCTCTGGCAATCCATCGGTCACCGAATCTGTTGTTGAGAAGTGTACGAACACTTCGACTGAAATGTGCAGGAGCTCCACCGTGCATGAACCACATGTTGTGTCGTACTTGTAAAGGCACATGTTCTAGCAGCACAGGTAGAGTATCAAATATGAAATCATGATAACGTGCTCCACTGAATCGAGGAAGTACAGTACATACTGACGAAACTAAAATGAGCTCTAACATGGAAATTAAGAGTTTCCGGACAGATGCCCACATAACATCTTTTCTTTCTGTGTGTGTGAGGAATGTTTCCTGAAAGTTTGGCCGTACCTTTTTGTAACACTCTGTTTACGGTGATGTAGGAGAAGGTCGCAGGTATTATGCCTTGCAGCCATTCACTCTGGTGGGCCCTCGTTTGAGAGTAATCGACGAAAAAATTTCGAAATTTGGCGTGATATTCTACAGCTTTAAACGTAAAACGTTACACAGACTGGTCGTGTAGTGTATGGCAAGAGGACAAGACTCCTATGCAAGGGGCTGTGGGTTCTAATCTCGTCAGAACTCGTCTGTTTTTAAATCTTTATAGAAATAACATTGATCATTATTCAGTTAATGGGTTTAAATGTATTTATCTATACCTCTGTCACACCATTTTAATCTCGTACTAAGTTTTTCAGTTGCTTTCACTTTTCTTCCTACAAATCCTTTTTCCACTGTGATTTTAACGACTACCATGTATTAACGTTGATTTAACTTCTTCCGTCTCTCCATCCTATATTTTCATCCTCGTTATTGCAACCATTACTTCTATTCCTCATTTTGCTTGATTTTCATTTTGCTTATAAGCCCTTCTTTCGTTTATATCTTCATCAGTATTATTTTGTCCATAGCGCATTAAGTATTTATGTTTTAAATGTTTGGACGACGATTATCATCCACGGAAATATAAATCTTGGAACGAAAATTACATTTTTGACACCTTTGTACGTAAAAATAGGTTATTTCGTCTTTTATTTTTTAACCGATAGATTGGCATTTTCAAATGTTGAAATATTATTACAGGTACATTTCCATGCACAAAGAAAAAAGAATAACGGGAAGAAAAATTAGAGCAATTGAAACAGTTAATACAATTATTAATATGATGTGACAAAGTAATAAAAATTAAGAAATTACATTCAAACCAGTTACGTGAATAAAAATAACGTTAAAGGCATTTCAACAAAGATTTTAAAATAAAATTTCAAAGCACGTTAGAGATTCGAACACACAACCTCCCATTAGCGCTGCTATTTATAAAGCTGCAGAGAACCATGTGAAATTCGGATCAGTTTTTTCGTTGATTACTCTCAAATGAGGGTTCATCAGGGTGAATGGCAGCAAGGTGTGATACCTTGGATCTTAGCCTACATCATCGTATAGATAGTTTCAAAAAGTCGAGCCCAACGTTGGGGACCTCTCCAACGAGACAGAATTCTTCAGACTACTATCGAGTTGCACCTGTGAAGACAGAAATCGACCGACGATTAAGACGTTGAACCGGAGCCGGTACTGCTCGGCAGTTTACGCGGGCGACGCTAGACGGTGGCCGTGACCTTGCCGCGGCGCGCCACGTTGAGGGAGCCGATGACATCAGAGGCTCGTTATTCACGGCCGGTAATCAGGGTGGGGGCCTTGTAATTGCCGCGTGGCCGAGATCGTGCGGGGGCCACGGCGGCGTTTCCGCTCGGGCGAGCAGATGGCTATCTGACCCGTGCAAGCGCAGCCTCGCACAACGGCCTTTGTTCCGCCGTCCGTGACTAGGCCATCTGCCCCGATGCCGCTGCACCCCCGCGGCGTCGAACCCGGGCCCTTCTCGAACAAGCGGTGCAGCGGCCTCTATAAAGTGCTACTGGAGCAGTTCGCTGACCGGAAACGACATTCTTCTCCGTTGACGATCGCGGAGAACTAACGGTTCATAAACACCTGGGCCTTCAATGGAAATTTATGGGGGAGTTTGAACTTTCTATATCCACAACTAATTGCAGTACCCGGGCCGGCCAGGGTGGCCGAGCGGTTCTGGCCACTGCAGTCTGGAGCCGCCGGCCAGAGTGGCCGACCGGTTCTAGGCGCTACAGTCTGGAACCGCGCGACCGCTACGGTCGCAGGTTCGAATCCTGCCTCGGGCATGGATGTGTGTGATGTCCTTGGGTTGGTTGGGTGTAAGTCGTTCTAGGGGACTGATGACCTCAGAAGTTAATTCCCATAGTGCTCACGGCCATTCGAACAGTACCCGGCGTATCCCTGACGCTGACAATCCACTCGCGAGCTTTCCTTGCTGGGCATGTTGAGCAGTGTAAGCATTAATATGCTTTCTGTGGGGAGGAAACAAAAGAAATCAAGGTCTTACCTATATGAATCGACCTAAGATAAAGTGGTGATAATATCCTGTGCCTGCGGCGAGAATTCAGGCCAATGTGTTGTGCGGTGATGTCCCAGTTTACAGACGAGCAGATTGCGGGATTGGACCGCGTTCTCGTCGAAGGATCTTCCGGTGATCCGGAATCTGCCCTGCAGGAGTGGGATGCCAGTGTCTTCGTGCAGCAGACGAGTGGAGCACTCCCTCGGAAGACGAAGAGCGGTCTTTAGGGCTCGGTTCTGGACACGTTGCAGCTGTGCGATGAGAATATCTGAAGTCTCTTGCCACACCACGGATGGGTTCTCCAGCACTGGTCGAACCAGTGTTCGGTACAGTAACTGCGCCTTGAGTATTTCGTACAGAGCGCGAAGACGCCCTGAGGCTCTGCCTCTGATGTGAGGCGCCCAGGAGAGTATGCTTCAAGGGATGGGAGCTCCAACGATATCGACTGGCGGCAGCATTCTTCGCGTGAAGATTACTGCCTGGCTCTTAGCTGTGTTGAATTTCAACCGTCACTTCGTGGACGATGTGCCCAAAGCATCGCACTTGAGCTGGTATTGACCCCTGCGCGTATCTGCCTATCTGTAGACGTAGCATCGTCTGGCCTCACGTAAAAGGTTCGCTTGGATAGGTTCAATCTGAGAAGGAGTCCGTGCGAAGTCTGCAACACAAGTACAAAGATCCTGTACACGGCGGCATAGCCCGGGATGTTAAATATCTTCCACACAAAGTGACTGGCCTTACGCTTATTGACAGTCACAGCGAACGCCAGCCGCGTGGGAGACTGCGGTAGCTTTATCAGAAGGGCATATTTAAATCAGTCGGTATCACTGGAATGAGAAAAATGAATACGTCTTCACCTGCAACCTCTATTACGTTCGGCAATAGGTTCTTCACGGTCAACCTTGTTCCGTTGGAGATGTAACAACGGCAACTAATTAATAAATAAAAGTTTACAATTGTGTTTCTGTCAAATTCTCGAGCTTTCGCTCGTCCCGCGATCTAGTGGCGTCTGGTGGTACTATCTCCAAGACGGGTACTGCCGCTGTAATTTATTCTCGCGATAGGCATGGCAGTCATTTTACCATGATATATTTCGTTTGTTAGCCATTAAATCTTCATTAATTTTTTTCATTGTTCCATCTGATTGTAGAAATTTGAGCTACATCGGCCAAGAGCTTTGAAGTAAATCTGTCAAGTACTTTTCGAGATGCTTGATAACCACTTTTCCCGTTATACATTTTTTATACATATTTATAGGCTGTGTTTTGTATATGAAAATACACAGCCTATGTCCACCAAAGTGTTTACTAGGGGAACGGACAGAAATTTGAAGTAAATCGACCACGAACGTTTAGAGATATTTGGTAACATTTCCCCTTCATATTTACTATATAGGCTCTATATGTTTAAGTCTGATTACGAAATCTTATGTAGACAGTCATTTCATCTACTGATGAAGGTAAAGTTTGCAAAATTTCATGAAGATCGGAATTATACACGTTATTTCCGCTGCACCGAACTAATATCATTGCATTTCAATCACTGATTTTCGAAGTACGAAAAATGGTTTAAATGGCTCTGAGCACTTTGGTACTTAACTTCTGAAGTCATCAGTCCCCTAGTACTTAGAACTACTTAAACCTAACTAACCTAAGGACATCACACACATCCATGCCCGAGGCAGGATTCGAACCTGCGACCGTAGTGGTCGCGCGGTTCCAGACTGTAGCGCCTAGAACCGCTCGGCCACTCCGGCCGGCTTAAAAGTACGACTTTAACTGTTTTTTAAAACCTGTTCGTACTTTCTCTAAAATAATTTTAATTATACTTAGTATTATGTATTTATTTTAATCAGTAGACTCCGATATCAATACTGCTTTGGAAACACTAGTTCCTGTCAGTAGACTCCGATATCAACACTGAATTGGAAACATTAGTTCCTGAGAGTTAGGGAATAACAGAAAAAATATAAATGTTTAAAAACAGCTTCCAAAGTTTGATATGATTAAAACTTACATATTTTATTTTTTCTCACTAAGATGCATCCTGACCATATTTTTCTCTTGATAATTTTTCAATGATCTCATTCTTTTCTGTCTCATGGACTCCTTAGTGGTCATTTCTGCTGCGTACTGTGCTTTATCGATGCAAACCTTGTCCATCCGTTGAAGTTCCCTGATGCAATTTATTCCAGGAATAATGCCCTAAGCTATAGCACTTTCAATCTACCAATGTTGCATCATTAAAAACAGTAACAGCATCACAGGTTCCGAATTTTAGTGTCTTCTCCCAAAAAAGACAGATTTTGGTATACGAGTCCGTATGAGATTTTTGAAAGGCTCATTTGGATACCGAGTCTTCCCATGTAGACACTCTCAATGAGTCAGGGTGTGCCAGATCTCTGTAAACGTGATATGTGACTTCAGTAACAGCTACTGGAATGGGATGTTTCTGGCTATGCCAGGTGTTTGACTATTAGGCACTGCGTTATTAGCGCCATGAATGCGGTCTGAGAGGACAAAGTGAACTGGTCTAGGAGGACCAAGGACAATTGGTCTGTGATCTGCAGACAGTTTATGGAACAAGTTCGCCCACAATGCAAGCCTAATTCTGAACAAATCATCAATGTCATTCCTAACGCTCTCCCGTAGCACTGTTGCAGTTCATCCATAATTTTGTCTGCCATCGTACCCCCTATGGTTTTTCCACCACGAAGTTTCTTGCTTCTCAAACGTTGTTTACTTTATCAACCAGGCCCCACCCCCCTTTTTCTGAATGTAATCCATACATTCCAGTTTAATATAATCTCATCACCACAAGGTCGAGCTGCTACTGCGCTGTTGTTTCCTTGTAAGTACCCATCACCTAAGAACTTAAGAGTAACAAGTATCAGTTTCACTCACGGCACGACTGAAAATTTCAATAGCTGCTCCATTCCATCAGTTGTTCCTTCGTCGTTCCTACCACAGATATGTCTGCCTGATTTCCTGATTTACATTTATAACAATATTTTGTCAGAATCTGACAGTCGATTACCTTTCCAGTATCCACATTGGTCACCATAGCAACAGAATACTTAGAACTTCTACATACAACGTAGTTTAGTATCATGAGTGGCTAGTACACTGCTTTCCACAGTGCTAACAGCAGAAACAACATAATTTTGCCTTTTTAATACTGAAGTCAACAGTGTTGTATATAGAAGGTTAGCGGCTTTATTTGACCTTGAAGTAATACATGCAATACATTTTAAACAGGTACAGATAATATCTTTAAAAAAATCATATAAAATACTTTCTATGCAAGTTCGTAAGTGATTTATATAACCTTTTATTAAAAAAACTGTAAATGTTATATAACGGGATAAAAATTGGCAAACGTCAAACAACATTTTTTTTCCTTTCTAACTCCCCTTAAATGCACCACTTCTGTGCAGTTCCGGCTATGGAGCCAACAGTAAATGACTGACCGAAATACATACCGAGAAGAAATAAAATAAAAACATACACAAATACAACCTTCTACGTCTGTCACATCGACCTCCGATGTATAGAACAGTTTCAAACACCTGATTACTTTACAAATAAGTTAATGTGTTAACAATGACATAAAACAAGTAAGAGAAAGAAATTTTGGAAACGTTTGAAATTTGTGTAAAATTAGTTGGAAGTCAAACTTGGGATGAATATAGTCTGGGTAATGTATGCTCTGTTTTAAGAAAAACTAATTTTTCACGCACCTTAATGTTTATGACGTCATATCTGTTGAACTATGTATGATACAATGACATAACTTTGCAGGAACATTCAGTGTTATATGTGGATCTTGTCTACATAATGTGTATGAATAGAGTTTCTAGTAAACAAGTAATAAATTAAAATGTCATAGCCGATGCTGAAATTATGATGCTTAAACAGCGAAAACAGACCGGCTGCGGTTGTCTAGCGGTTCTAGGCGCTCAGTCGGGAACCGCGCGACTGCTACGGTCGCAGGTTCGAAACCTGCCTCGGGCATGGATGTGTGCGATGTCCTTAGGTTAGTTAGGTTTAACTAGTTCTAAGTTCTAGGGGACTGATGACCACAGATGTTAAGTCCCATAGTGCTCAGAGCCATTTGACCCAGCGAAAACATAGTAAACGATTAACTTTATTCCTATTATCGCTTTGGGGGGGTGGGGGGATGTCAACGAGAAATTGTATCGCAAGGGTTTGAAATATATGTCAAGTTTGCTCAAAGTCGGCAAGTGCTCTAATTCTCAAATCCTGGATGAACATAGTCTGCGTAAGTTGCGTGACGTCAACGGCACTGTCTCAAGACGTATACGCAGTTTCTAACTTCAATAATTGCCTTACTGAGTTAAACGTATAACGCAAGATTATCCCTCTTAATGAGCTGACTGTGACACAATTTTACATTTTTAAATTTGGTCCATAATTACATTAAATACCGAAAACCAAATTTTTGTTGCGCGTGGAAGCTGTTAGACGGGCAATCTGCAACTGAAATAGCCGTTTAATAATATACCGATCGGTCGGAAACATTTTTAAAAGCTTGTGCGTCGCAGGGCAGGTTGTACTGAGGAATGACTGTTAAGAAAAAACTCGATACGATGATCCGTTTCCGATTATAGCATTAAAGTTAGCCAATCACGCCGTTGCACGCCAAAATTCAAACAGCCCGCCAGAGACCGTGTTGCCAAACGTGTTCTTCGTCTGGTTTCCTAAGACCGAACAACAGCGCGATACAAAAATTGGACATAGGACGCCAATAAGGTTCGAATTAAAGCCCAAGGCGAAGAAGTTTCATGAGCTATCACCTGTGCTACGAGAAAAACTGACGCTAACTTTAGGCCCTATATGGCGAGCAGCTTCAATTTGCGCGCGAAATGGCCTGAGTGGCTAATTCAATGCTAATGAAGTCGGAAAACGACACAACGTATCGAAATATTTTCTTAACAATTATCTCACAGCACAACCTAAGCTGAAACACCCTGAACAAGCCTTTGGAACTGTTTCTGATCACCCTGTAGATGCTTCACACATGTTTGTGGAGGAAGCAACGTCTCATGACGTCCTTCAAACCGCTCTATAGGATTTAACATATGAAGTCATCAGTCCCCGAGATTTAGAACGACTTAAACCTAACAAACCTAAGGGCAACACACACATCCATGCCCGAGCCAGGATTCGAACCTGCGACCGCAGCAGCAGCGCGGTTCCAGACTGAAGCGCCTAGAACCGCTCAGCCACAGCCATCACGTCCTTATTAACCTTTTTTTTACGATCACGGCAGTTACGTGAACAACCTCTATATACATTACTATTTAGTATAATTCACATCAAAAACGTAAAAGGAGGTATTTCATCACAGGATTATTGTAAAATAAATTTACAAATCACTGTACCATATGTGAATTCCGTGTGCAAAAATGGAAAAATGCGACGCTTATGCGGGTTTTGTCACTATGTCAGTATATAACATATTAAAACCCGTTAGTTTCACATTTCAAATAAAACCACACATAGCGTGGGCAACGTCTTAAAATCAGATGGTATGCATGTCAACGAATTTAACAGCGCGACTGTGCCGTCAAAGGTATAAAAAACTCATAAAAAATAAATCCACACAAGGTCAAAGTCATTACTGTGCATGCTTAATCTAAAAGTTTTACAATAAGTTTTTTAAGTGAAACATGAAATTATACCGGAGGAATGTGAATCTTACAAATAAGGGAGAATGGGGTGTGCATAAGTTTTTTTTATGTGTGTGGGGAGCAAAGAACCAGCCAAATCACAGTAAAGACCATCGTACAATAAAACTATCAGAGAACGGATCGGTCACAAAATTGTTACAATACATATAAGGGAAAGAAAATCTGTGTCTTTCAGGTCTTCTCTTAGAACTGTAGTGCAAATTAACAAGGCAAATATTGAAAGAGGAATACAGGTATGGACAAGTAGTAAGAAAATTAAAATTGTCTTACATATCTAAATAAAATTTTTGGCACGAAGATACAGTTTCCAAGCAGAAGCGTAAAAATCTGCATAAAATTACAAACGTTGAAATGTTGTATAAAAGTTTCTAAAAATCGTCTATTTTTCAACACACTTGTTCGTGTAAAATATCTTTCGGGTATTTATTGAAATAGTTATAAATATCGAATTCTTCCAATAAATATAAATATCGAATTCTTCACGAGACGTGCTTCGCTTCATCCACTTCATGTAATATTTGCGAAGGGTGGTTAATATCTTTAGTTACATGGATTCCAGAAAATGGTTCAAATGGCTCTAAGCACTATGGCACTTAACTTCTAAGGTCATCAGTCCCCTAGAACTTAGAACTACTTAAACCTAACTAACGTAAGGACATCACACACATCCATGCCCGAGGCAGGATTCGAACCTGCGACCTTAGCGGTCGCGCGGTTCCAGACTGTAGCGCCTAGAACCGCTCGGCCACCACGGCCAGCTTAAATGTTGTCCCTGAAAGAATGTATTCCCTGAATCTCGCGTTAAATGAACTGCTCGTCTATTCGGTGTAGATATTGTCACATATGCCACAGTTGATTAATTCCCGACTGGTTAAACGGGTTACGTTTCTGCGTGGAGTGCCGCACAAACTTGCCAAAGTGTTATTGGAGGGAAAACTGTTGTGTACTCCCGTTCTGTGGACAAACGAGCTAATCTATCAGATATTTTACTATAGTATGACAGTACAGTGTATCTTGGTTTTTCTTTATTCTGTGGTTAACATATAAAACAAGCATCTATTCTTTTGTCGAAAGAATCACAAGACAGATAACATATTACAAACCATCGAAGTTTTAAAGTAAGAATCGTAAGCGGTTGGGCCAGTTAGCAATAAAATTAAACACAAGTAGAACTAAAAATGACAGGCATACAATAAGAGAGAATAACTTATAATAAAACATATTTTTAACGTCGCCGGCCGCGGTGGTCTCGCGGTTAAGGCGCTCAGTCCGGAACCGCGTGACTGCTACGGTCGCAGGTTCGAATCCTGCCTCGGGCATGGATGTGTGTGATGTCCTTAGGTTAGTTAGGTTTAAGTAGTTCTAAGTTCTAGGGGACTGATGACCACAGATGTTAAGTCCCATAGTGCTCAGAGCCATTTGAACCCATTTTTATTTTGAACGTTGCTTAGCTAATAAATTTGGAAACATTTAGCGTCGTAGTAAACGAACTGTCAAATGATACGTAAACTATCAAACAAGTGTCAAAACGTTTATAATTACTACATGTCACGTGATCACTACGAATTAGACAATAACATTATGTTCGCCAAGTCAAACAAGATATAAGTATTAATGTATGATTCAAGTGAATAATTATTTACATGGCCAACCACCATACTTGTATATTGTCTTACCAATGTTGTATTCACTGGTAACTTGACAACGGTAGTAAAGCCGAAATAACTGTCGTAAAGAATATTAAACTTATTTTTGCACCTACTCTGGACCTTTCGTTTTCAAAATGTCATATTATGACAGGTACTACGCTGTGGGCTCAATTTAACTATAAACATAACACTACAGAAAAATTTTTCAAGAAATGTGTTACCCTGTGAACCCCATTGTAACTAAAATATTTGATGTAAGATATGCTGTTCCAACCAGTGGACCTGTCTATTTTTGTAATCCGAATGCCTATTCCCGAGTTCTTCTGCTTCTGCTACGAAACACACAAATCAAACTACGGTAATGCTTTTCCATCTAGAAGACGCGATTTATCATAAACTTCGAAACGAGCGGTACGTGACAGTTATTTTTTTCCGTTACCACACACAAGCCGGCAGATCTAAGTAGCGGTGCGCAATATTTTATCAGGACCCACTGATTTTTAAATTTGTAATACCTTCCGTTCGTATTTAGTTTACTTGCAGAGTGGCCAATGCGTTTCCATTCTGCCAAGGAAACGGAGACATTGCACAAAAGAAACGACTAGCGTTTTTCTTGCACTGCAGGCATTACACTCATCTCTCCTCTTTGCTCGCTTTAACCGGTACCGTTCCTTCCATTTTTTTTCCAGATGTGTATAGAAACGAGATTGAGCAGTAGGCTATTAAGTGGACGTAGAAAACCAATTTCTCTCATACAACGCGAAATTTTCACTGTGAGCACAGAAACCACAAGGGAAATTCCCACAGCGAGGCACGCTGTGAGCACTTGCTCTGCTGGCCTGGTCCATAAACCATGAGCCAGTGTGGAAACTCTGGCATCATTCCCTTGATATTTGCAAACGTGGAACGAGTCCACGAGAAAGAAAGTTATCCTGTGTGGGTGATAGGTCCAGTTCATTTACTTTTTCTGCACTATTTATAAATTACTTTTCGCGTCTGAAAAAGAACACTTTACTTCGTAGCGTGCGGTCAGTGGTGGTTGTTTCAAGGCGTCGATGAAATTTGTTCCTTTGTAAGGGATGGGAATCTACTGCGGAATTACATTTTTGACTAAGTTGGCTACAAAAGAGAAACTGTTAGGAAGGAAGATCAGGTGTCCCGGTGTTGGGAGACGGAGCACAAGCTCGCAATTGAGAAAAAATTCCATCACATCCATATCAAAGAAGCCAACGTCTTATTTGCGAAGCTGACGTAAATTTCGCATCTTTTCTAGCTTTGATATTTCAATTAGTTATACAAGCAATTTTTTTTATAATTTTGTATCAAACAAATGAACATTATTCCTCCTGGATAGGTTTCACTTATTTCTTTAAGAGACATGTTACATTTTCATGTATGTAACATATAGATAGCATTCAGAGACACCTGATGATCTATTTGCCACCTGGGCGTATATTGTCTCCGGTATTGTATACGAAAGGTCTTTGTACTGTGCGTTACTGTGTCCCAGGGCTTTGAATGTATTTGATAATAACGTTGGTGACGTGATAAGATGTATCGTCTCTGATGAACAGGTTTTGTCATGTTATTTCTCTTTATTTACTGTGATTTCACCATTCGGTAAACAGGAACTCAGGGATATGTGGAGTATACCACTGTGTAAGATATGTCAAAGAAACGTGTTCGATGGTTCACACAAGTGGTTAGTCAACCCTGTTTTACTTGCTCTTTGTATGACCAACCAATTTTTTTGTATGTGTGTGAGACCTAGTTTCCCAGTTTTAATCTACTGTTCGTTAACCCATAGGTAGACTTGATAATGACAATGACGTGGAAATCGCACAACAGAAAGCTAAATATACATTTTCAGTCAGTCAGAAGCAGCATTTCTGAGAAAATAGTTTCATTTACTAAATTCATCAAGGATGAGATTCCACGAGCAAAGAAAAATATTGTTACACTTTGTTCCCACTATACAATATAATGGTCAATCGTGGTTCACGAAAAGCCCACACCAGCACACATATAAACAGTTTGCTGAATATTCGGCCTTATCCCATTGATTATTTATCCCCGAGCCCACAAAGAAATGCTTTGGAACGATCTCCTTCATTATATCTGATAAGTGAATCGCAAGTCCAGTTTCTAAAGGCAGCTAACACCAGCAAAAATAATAATATTATCGTCTTTTGTCAGTGTATGTATCCCTTACCGGTATTACAACTAAGTACCCTTCTTTATCATCATACCTTTCAATTTCCCATTGTTCCTACCTGGGACAGTATCTGCATTTCTCTCTTAGCTCTCGTTATTTCATAATACATCGCTTTTGTACGTCGATAAATAAATTTGTATCTTCTAATGTCTGTCATCATCATCATCATCGTCATCAGCAGCAGCAGCAGCAGCAGCAGCAGCAGCAGTAGCAGTAGTAGTAGTAGTAGTAGTAGTAGCATTGCAAACAGTACTGCACACTTACATTATTACTGTTACTACTTTTATAATTAACATCAATTTTAAGTAAAACGCGTTGTGTACATATAAGGTGAGTCAGGAGGAAAGGTACGTGTTTTGACGGGTGATAGCATTATTGATTATGAACAAAAAACTTGATGTGGAGGTTTTCCCTATTCCGAATGGTTTCCGAGATAGAACACTTTTATTGTACATTTCTATTTATTTTCTGTAGTATTCATTTTCATTATTTAGACGAACATAATGATACTGGGCGCTTGTGGTCTATGAAGTCTGAAAACTACCTCAAAGTGGCCTACATAAAAGTACCTAAACTACAGCGCACGTGCGAGATTTTCAATATTCTCACGATCTCTCCACGCAAACTGTTCTTGTCCTACACTGCTTTTGTCCGAGACGAAAAATAAATAGGACTTTTTTTGTAGCAAATATAATTTAGTTTAGTTGTGTACTGAGACGCGTTTTCGTTGGAGTGTGCGGTTTTCGAGTTATTAACGAAAAACGTACAAAAGTGATATTAAACGTGTTCTATCTCGGAAACCATTCGCCATATGAAGTTTTTTGTTCAGAATCACTAATCTCATCGCGACTCAAAGCATGTACCTTTCCTCCTGACTTACTCTGTGTAATGCTGGTCCTATATCGCACAGGACTTGAAAGCCAAAACTAATCTGGTTAAACAAACAATATTTGGACTGATGTAAAATTTGAAATTTTCCCGGCGAATCAATTGTTCAAATAGATTTCGGGCTTGCAGCCTCGTTCGGTTCACCTGAAGATGGCTGGCAGTTGTCCAGCGTAAATATTGTGCGAAGAAGTTTACAAGACCGGCTGCAAGCCCGAAATCTATTTGAACAATATTTGGACTGTGTATGAGTCAGCTTCATGACCCAAACGACCATGGATTCGACGCCACTGTCTTAACAACCTCATCCCTAACCCTAGGAGTACTAGGAATTTCTTGAAGTTACAGTATTGCCGTTCAGCTAGAGAGGCATTTATATACAAGGTGTATTCAAAAAGTAAGGCTTCTTTAATTAATACATAAATGTAGGAAGATCTGAAAAAAGTTTCACATGTGCATAGCCATCTACTGATTGTTTACAAAGCTATGAAGTTCATATTTTGATCCAGTAGTCGTGTGAGTATGAGAGTAAGCAAACGACAATGGGTTCGAAAAAGTTACAGCTACAACGTGCGTCCCCCAAATATATTTTAGCGTTTACGCAGTCTGTGGTCAAATTCATCAGGGTTGCGACTAGTTTGTGAGCCTGTAGTAAAGAGTGTAGAGCTGTGTAGACTACGGTGTCAATACAATGTGATACCACAAATTTGCAAGATGAAGCGAGAAGTGGCATGCCCAGTATCCAGAGCAACAAGTTGACTACGAACTGCGGGCTGCTCGATGACTGGTGCTCTGATTTATGAATTTCCCAATATTTGGAAGCACGGGCGTCCGCAGAAATTTATGCGGAGAGCGGGAGTCGAGGCTCTGTAACTCCCACTTTATATGTAAATGAGTTGGTCAGTTTTCAGACGCATCATTGCACAAGCACTAAATTTTATAGGTGACATAATAAACTTATTAAATCCCAGAGAATTGTTGGTTATTCTCTCAATATTTGTTCTAGATAGGTTACTTTCAAACCTAAAAGATAAGCATGACTTCTTTGAAGACTCCGAAGGTAATTAGTAGTAACTCAAGTACACCTTTTTGTATTAATGAAATTCTGCAAGTGACAACTTCGAAATTGATTGAAAATACGGTCTCAGCAAGCTGTCACTGGAGGAATTTGTGCTCGTATGAAAGGTTAAGTAAAAAATTAAAAATTCTAATTCCGCTAACTGTTGGCTTTTACTTACAACACACTTCTTAAAGAGATACTGATGTTTAAGTAGCATCAAGAACCTGAAAATACTGAATACGTCACTGTGAAAAGTCAGATTTACTAAGATTTAAATTTTTGGGTTAAATTTAACGGAAAAAATTTTAAACATTCGTAGAAGACTTCATAAAAACAATAATTTTTTAAAAAATGTTAAAAGTTAAAGTACTTGATTAGATCATAATATTTTCAAAAGCTGAGCATAAAGTAGCCCACTCCTCCGCCCTCCCTCCCACACCAGGAGGCGGAGAACTTTATGTAGAGGGGTTGATATGCAAGTTTAACATTACGAACAATGCTTACAAGGGAACCTCCCCATCGCACCCCAATCAGATTTTGTTATAAGTTGGCACAGTGGATAGGCCTTGAAAAACTGAACACAGATCAATCGAGAAAACAGGATGAAGTTGTGTGGAGCTATGAAAAAAATAAGCAAAATATACATACTGAGTAGTCCATGGGCAAGATAGGTAACATCAAGGATAGTGTGAGCTTAGGAGCGCCGTGGTCCCGTGGTTAGCGTGAGCAGCTGCGGATAGTCAGTTTCTTGGTTCAAGTCTTCCCTCGAGTGAAAAGTTTATTTTCTTTATTTTCGCAAAGTTATGATCTGTCCGTTCGTTCATTGACGTCTCTGTTCACCGTAATAAGTTTAGTGTCTGTGTTTTGCGACCGCACCGCAAAACCGTGCGATTAGTAGACGAAAGGACGTGCCTCTCCAATGGGAACCGAAAACATTTGATCGCAAGGTCATAGGTCAACCGATTCCTCCACAGGAAAACACGTCTTATATATTCCACTGACACTGGTGACGGCATGTGCGTCACATGACAGGAATATGTTGTCGACCCACCTAACTTGTACACTTGGAGAATGGGTTTTACCTTGCCCGATTTAGGTTTTCTTGTGCATGTGATAATCACTCCCAAAAAAAGTGATGAAAACATAAGTGTGTGTCACATAAACTGCAACAAATGAATGCAACAATTTCACAGTCGCACAGTTTTCTCTGTGCTTCGTCAAAACATATGTTTTTAACAGTTTTTAAGGTTTTCAAATTCTTGCTTGTGTAGACCGTCAAATCCTGCATATGTCCAAGCAGATCTGAACATGTCCTGGAATTTTGGAGAGCGAAGTGGATTATGTGTGTGAGCCTGAACTTTGATAATTCTCTGAAAATGAAAAAATTAAACTTTTCACACGAGGGAAGACATGAACAAAGGACTTCTCACTCCGTAGCTGCTCATGCTAACCACGGGACCACGGCGCTGCTGAGCTCACAAAATCCTTGATGTTGCGTATCTTGTACATGGACTACTCAGTTTGTATACTTTGCTTATTTTTTCATAGTTCCACACAACTTCTTCCTGTTTTCTTGATTGATCTGTGTTCAGTTTTTCAAGGCCTATTCACTGTGCCAACTTATAACTAAATCTGAGGGGTGTGCGATGGGGAGGTTCCCTTGTAAATAGCATAATGAACCTGAAAATACTGGATACGTCACTGTGAAAAGTCAGATTTGCTAAGATTTAAATTTGTGGGTCAAATTTAACAGAAAAAAATTTTTAAGCATTCGTAGAATCCGGTAGAAGACTTCGTAAAAACAATACTTTTTTTTAATTTTAAAATATAAAGTACTGTATTAGATCATAATATTTTCAAAAGTTGAGCATAAAGAAGCCCACCCCCTCCTCCCTCCCACACCCCGGTATTGCGACGGGTTATTCCGAGGCAGAGAACTTCTATGTAGAGTGGTTGAATATGCGAGTTTAAGGTTGCGAACAATGCTTAGAAGTAAATGGCGAATATTTGGAAACTAAAACCGCTAGTAAAAACTTTTTTAGCATTTTTTTAATGACCGCTCCAGGCGTTCCTGAGTTATGCTGGACCACACGCGGCAGCACCCTTCGTCCAGGGTGGGCACGATCTTCACCGTTCGCCCTAAGAACTGAGAAATGGGGCACGTGCAGACGCGATTCGACGTGAGCAGAAGACGCAGGCACTGACGTCAAACCCTACACGGCCAGCCAGCTCTGCGCTTGTTTGTTTTGGTTCGCTCTGCTCTGAGCGGAAGAACCATTTTAGAGCGAGGAAAACTTCGCGCTACTTTTCCACTACACCGTACAATCCCATCATTCCCATTTTCTAATTTCCAAAAACATTTCGCAAGAAAAAGCTCCTCTCTTATGGGTTGAAATTTCTTGCTTGTTGAGTAGTCTTGAGTTACACACAAGCCGTGGACTAAAGATCATCCAAAAGGAACACGTGCCACTATGTGGAGTAAATCTGGGAAAAGTACTCCCGTCTGCTGTGATAGCATGTAACACTTAACAGCGCGTGCAGAGCTGTTTATACAAGAATCCAGTCGCGTGGAACATATCAGTACCACTCAACTGTAAGCAAACGCGAACTGGTTCCAGGATATTTTCGGTCTGAAACAAGACATGTGATACTTACTATCGAGCATATAAAATCCTGTGAACGTTACATTTCGCAGAAGGCATAAAAATCCTATTGTTACCAAAGTATTGCAGGGAAAAGTAATCTAGGTTTTTCGTGTATTGCTTTTTATTCACAGCAAGAAACATCAGTTTCATCGAAAAGACACGTCTACCAATACACGAGGCAAATAAACCAAAATTTCTCAACATATTACTTTTTAAAATGACCATCTTCAAATCTACTTTGTAACATTCCAAACATAACGAAGGAGACTTCAAATTGGGGAATAAAAGTAGTTATACGTTTATTAAATACAGTTTGCACAATAAAACCTTGTGCTATTCATACAGTGGTAATCAGAAAACAACAATCAGTTATGCACAACAGACCTGTGTTTGCTGTAAATGTCATTGTTAAATATTGGGTTGAATCGATAGTAACGATTTTTTGTGCTGCAAATTTAATTGAATTGCAGACAGAAAACTGAATGCTGTAACACCATCCAACACAGGCGTAGTTTCTTGGCTCTACGTCTGCAAAAAACTCCAGTTTTTGAGCTGAAGTAGCCAATTATGCAAAGCATTGTCCTCAAATACGGTAGGGAAGAGAGCGGCAATTGTGATCCATACAAGACCAGACGGTACAGTGATACTAGTTCCTTGCAAAACTGATGTCATATCAGCAGTGTATGGATGTGCATTCTCATCTTATCTTAGTACTTTATGTTGCTTTTTTTTAGTTTCATTTTAAGTGTGGCTGAAGTGCTTCTGAGGAATTTCCATCAGAAGCACTTACGATTACATTCCAGGGAAGCTGTTCAAACTGAAAGGAAAAATGAATTATGCAATCTTGCATGGGTACTACTAGACTGCTCTTTAACACTAGCCTTTAAATTTTTCATCTCGCCAAGTGCGTTGCGCATTCGTTTTATTTCCTGCAGAGCATTGACGATGTTTTATACCAATAAAGCGAAACGCGTATTGTGAGATGAAAGCGCATTTTCTCGTGTTGGACAGATGGAATTTGCAATAGCTTTAGTAAAACCACAATAGCCTTTATTTCCGATATCGTAAACAGCTTTGAAAAACTTTTACGTGGAAACCAGTGGCTGTAACGGGAGTATATCGCTGCACGGATACTTCAAAACTTAGTGTTCCATGGAAGCAGAATTATGATATCGATAAGAGGATCTGGTCGATAAATCAGCATCCACTTTACAATCTTTTTCGGCGAAAACTGGAGATTAAGCCGTCTGTCATCGACAAATGTGCGCATATCCACAATGATCTCACTTGTATTCGATCGAATTTGTGGTAAGTATTACCCATTAAAACGAACTGGATACTTAGGTCACAGTGGCAGCATCGTCGTTTTTTCGCTCGAGAAACTGTGAGGAAAGTGAATCAGCGCACATTCCGGTATCCTTTAAAGTGGAGCGATGCCGCATACTAAACGCAGACCGCCACTTTTCTTTCTATGTACTCCCCGGACGCCACCACTTTGCCAGCATTTTTCACAGAATAATGTGTATGAACCAAATTTTCGTTTAAATAAACCACTAGCCTCCTCAGCTCTCGAGTCTGACGTTTTCATAAATTCTTACGTAGTTTGACTGTTTTGAAACTAAGACGTATCTTTCGTATAAGCCAACTCTTATTCTGGAGAAATTTAAAATCAATTTTCATAGAGAGAACAACTTTTCTCACTAGTGAAGGAGAAGGGTCGACAAGGGCTGGAAGAAAGCACTTAAAGGTGATACAGTTTATGGTGTCACATCTCTCACAGTAGGGTCTTTCACTGTAGTCGGCCTTCGTACAAGCGCTTCGTACCCGGTAACCGAACGAGACCAGTGTACCTACCAACCATTAAAACAGTATCTGCATTGAGATTGGTGAAATGGCCGTGCATGTGTAGCGACAGACTGAGGTAGTAGGGTTGTCAGATTCAAAAACAGAGTTGGTTAGTATATCTATATATTCTTACGTTATATCTTCCTTTTCCCGTCATTATATTTACCCGGACATTTCGCTTTAAAGACTAACTTTTTTAAACATAAATAGAGACAGCTGGGTGTTCTCAGTCGTTTATTAATAATGAATTAGTCATTTTTTGAGAGATCAATCTTTAATACGAGTAGAATAAAAAACCAAACAATAAACAGCTTTATAATTTAGCAATTTTGATACCAAATAAGTGTTCAGTCCTCTTAATTGTTCAGTCTGTTTTCTGATATTATCTTACACACAGAAACAGAAACAGAAAGGTTCATCATTAAACAAAATGAACAATTAATCCTCTGAGCGAAAACAAGATGTACAATGACTTTAGCCATTTCATTTAGGTTTATAAAAAAATAACAATCTATAGTATTAATACTTCTCATATGAACCCACTTCATCAAGATGTTAGTTTCCGGGAAATCATTTCGTGGAACTTCTGACACGATTGTTATGAGTTACACGACGTGTTTGGGATGGTGTCGGTGTTTCCTTGTCCACTGGCAGCTTATGAAAGAGTACACCATTCCGAAATTGACATGCCTGGAATTGTAAAGTAATATCCTGCCACTTTCAGTAACTCCGAATAATATAATTCTTGTTTTTGATGTTACCTGAAATAATCTGACCACTATTCATGAACCAAAAGCTTTATAAAAGCAGAGTCCTTTTTCTTTTTGAAGAAATTCCTTGAAATGTTGCCAATGATCAAAGAATTTACTGTCATTCAAATTTTAAGTTTTTTCTACACTAGAGTTGGTTGGTATATCTTTATATCCTTACGTTATATCTTCATTTTTTCTTTCTTTATACCTACTCCTCGCGCTTACGTCATTAACTTCTCTACTCCATCGCTAAAGGGCCTTACAAAAGCCAGACAGTCCAGAGTTGTTTATATTTGGCCGGACAGAATTGTAAAATGCTGGACACTTGGCAGCCCTAGACGTGAGGTCGTAGGTTTGACATTGCAAAATGTGACCTATATAAGTCTCCCGTTAAATTTACTGTAAATTAAATGCCAATGTGGCAAGTCTCCTTCGAACAACATTCTGCGAAAACAAGTTGCCAATATTTTACGACGATTGTCACACCAAAAATTACAAATCGTGACATAAAAAATTTGAATGCAGTTGCTGCGTATTAAATATGAGATAAACTGTATTTTCTTTGTGTGTCTTCTACTTTGTAACAACCTTAATAAATGCAGCTTTCAGCTGTTATCAAAAGTAAACGTAGAAAAAACAATAAAGAAAAAGACAGAAGAAAACCAAAGTTAATTTTATAACAGAACCGAAGCAACGCCCTTCAGCGTACTACGTAACTCTCCTACACCCCAAGGTACCGCACTATTACGCAGACTGCGTTCGACCGCTTTAACTGATCATAAGTAAATCCTTCTCGTTGACATCTCTTGAACGAAGCACACTCACTTCTGCGATGTGTCCGCCTTCTGTAATTTGCATACCAACAACTTGGTCAGCTTCAACATTTTTGTCTTGGACGTCCAGTCACCTTTCCCACCTGCACTAACACTCTTTCTCTTCACGTTGCCAATAAACTCAATGACGTTATACAAGCGTGTTTCACTCTCAAGTAACAACGCACACTACAAACTGAAGCGTGGGTCTAACTAGGCACGTTTTCAAATAAATTCCCACTAATGCCGCAGACATACATACGTTACTAGACTGGCAATACCGTAGGCAGTATCACTGAAGCCGGTACTTCAGAACAGCAATTGTGGCTAGCGCAAAGGACGTGTGAACAGCTGTTTATTTACTGAGAAAGCAGTCATATATACGTAGTACTGATATAATTACGTTACTTTTAGAGTTTTGACAAAATGGTTAATATGTGCGTTGTGTTTAGCTGTAATTTCTCGTACAGCACATGGATGAAACAAGGAAAGGAACACGTCGAAATATAAAATTAACTAAAAAATCTCACATATTTTTGCTTTTGTGCTGTAAGTAATCCTAACTAATTACATTACAGGTCGTCTTATCTGAAATAACAGCAGTGATTAAATAGTTTCATAAATCTAGTACTAACAGAAGTAGCTTACTGATGCGTTTTTAACCAGTTTTGATCAACTTTGACTTTTCTACGAATAGTATGCTCATTATGAAAGTTCTCCTATAAGTTGAACGTGCTATCTCTCGTTGCTAACAAGTGTCTTTATTCATTTGAGTGTTCTTACGAAAACTACAGTCTGCTTTAAACGTGTCTATATGTAACTCGATGTTCTTCTCAAAACACGATTCTACAACGTATGTGTTAACCTCAACTAGTTCATAGATATTTTCTCAAGTGCCGAACTTGAAAAGACCACCATGTAAAGGATACCACGTCATCTGGCTTCAGAAAATAGTAGTAACGTACACAAACTTGCTCCGGTTCCGGACTGCGCGCCTAGAACCGCGAGACCACCGCGGCCGATTAGCCAACTAATGGGAGGATTCAAGTTACAATAATTCCTTGGTTCCTCTTGGGCTGATTGGTGGATCTTCCACATGAACGTAAGATAGTAACATCTTAATAAATAAAATAGGGAAAGCACTGCTGGATTAATTCGTTCCACGCGCTCTGGCACCGCACATACTAGATGAACATTGTCGGATGGCGAATCGTTAATAGGTCACGATGTCTACGAGCATTTTACATCTCATAAAAATACGAACATTTATACCATGTCAAGAATCAATAGAATATAACTGTGGATTTTTGATTGTTAACATTGTTGAGTTTTCGATAGTTAGTAGGCGGTGGTGAGAGGCAATCTGTCGTTGAAACATAACGTCCTGGTACGGCCTGAACAGTAGGGACTTACAAGCCTAAACGGAAACTGATGAAAACGAAGTCTGTGGAGGATTAGATGAGATCATGATACTGCGTTATGACTTCCTATCTTTACATATTTCATTCACTGAATGTTTATCTTTATTGTGTTCTGTACTTGAAGAGCTGTTGCTCATCACATCTAAGCGTTTCCACTGATTTTGCAAATCATATTATTAATTACTTTTCAGATATAAGGACGTTTTGTATGAAGCTAATTACGCCACCTATGAGAGAAATGAATTCTTTACTCCCTACAGAAGCAGTGTGTGAGCTACTTACCGTCTTATTTTTGTTGTATTTGAAAAAAAATTAACTTACGCTAAACTGGCTATTGTAAACGACTGAAAAACCAAGTGCTGGAACCATTAAATTTTCTATCGTTAAGATTTATCCCTCTTCTACGGAAAATCAATCATTTTGAAAGCAAAACGAACTTACAAAAATATTGCGAAGCGCAGAAACCAGACGCCATTTCAATGCATCGATGTCGAAGTACTTCCACAATCAAGAATGGCAAACCAAAAATGTATTCGTTTACACATCGATTCGGACTCCCGCGCGCCAAAAGGCGTCGTTCACAATGTTATACACCTCTACACAGTTTCAAGATTGGCAACCCTGCCAAGTTCCTTGTGGTGCGGTACCATCTATTGGGTCGTTGGTTAACTACATGGCTGGGAAGTCTCTTTTGCGCCCTGTACGTTTCGCCCTTCGGAAGAACGCTCTATAATGCTGTCTTCAACGTAAAACTGATTAACGCGTGGCAATTAAAATATGTGCGAATTTCTTTTGTGGAGTCATTCACTGGATCATTGCAGGTTTCAGCTATAATGCACTGCTCGATTAAACCCCTGCCATTTTCCCCACAGAACACAAATATATCCACATCACAATGTTGCCGGCCGGAGTGGCCGTGCGGTTCTAGGCGTACAGGCTGGAACCGAGCGACAGCTACGGTCGCAGGTTTGAATCCTGCCTCGGGCATGAGTGTGTGTGATGTCCTTAGGTTAGTTAGGTTTAATTAGTTCTAGGCGACTGATGACCTCAGAAGTTAAGTCGCATAGTGCTCAGAGCCATTTGAACAAACAATGTTGTTGGTAAATACGCCCTGGAGATGTGATGCACATGGCCAAGACCTAATGTGCAAATTTATTTTGTTATGAAATTTGTTTATAACATTAATGCGAATATTCTTATATAATTCTTTTCAATATATACCAAAAAGTTGGTACTTAAATGCTTCGCATTTTGATGCTCCTGTTAATTTTGTTATTTCCGACGTCTCTCAACCATTTACGGAATGTTAAGTACTAGAAAGTGGAGAAATTTTACAGCGACGTCTAAAACCTGTATGACTACACTAATTACACAAAGAAAGATTGGAGGACTTGAATAAGTGTGGCAGAAGTAAGGTATATTATCTCTTGGTCCAAAAACATTGTTTAGCTTCTGTTCAATCTTCACTCCAATTTTTTACAATATGGTTCTGTTAGCTAACACTCGCCCAAAACCCTGAGAGGGACTTGCATCGACTACGTAACTGCAGTATGAACGTTACAGATTACGTAAACTCAGATTTGTTTTACAACTGCAAGTAATACACAGTACATGGTGCCCACGTACATCTATCAAATGACACACGTACGGCTCCTGATTAAACCACAATAAACATTAGGAACGAAACCTTTCTCACTGCCCCATTAACAACCGAGGGCCACCGAAATACGGCAATAAACATTGCTTTGGAACGTATTTTCCTCTTACCGTTAGCCAGCTGCTTTCCCATGTGTCCTACCGTCAGCAAGCGTGATAACCGGGTCGAGGCAGTAACGGCGTGAAAGTTTAACATATCGCTTGTTTCACAGGAAACATATTTTAAACAATGCACACAACACAAACTTAGTCACGCAGCAAAGCATTTCATTCAACATAATCGTGAGGCCTCCGCAACGGGAATGATACGTTGTCATCAAAGTTTTGTATACCTCAAAGATATTACACTTCAGATTAAAGGCTGATATTTGAAAATTATTAACTAGGGTCGTCGGTTAGAAGATTACGTCCACAGTTGTGGGCTACACAACGAAAATTCGCGAAACTTTCTTGATTTAAGCTACGTAATCATTTTAATGCGTGATGTATCAGGTAAAACCTAATCACAAATACGAATGCGATAACAAGCCATGAGCATGGTTGTGATGTTGACTGCAGAAGTAATGAGAAAGTGGCTTTCAATAAACGTCATCATTACCAGTAGGTAGATCTGCGGCGTCATAATGACATATAACTGTGTAACATGTGATACAGAGCAGAAAGTGTAGTTAATATTTGGTTGTGCTCTCAGGTCCCAACATAACCACCAACTCCGAAATCAGGACTTATCCCGAATGTTTCTCAAAACATGACAGACAACAATATCATTACTGCTTGTTTCACTCACAGCAATTCATGCTTTCCAATGAGCTTCCAGCCTAACGGCGAGCTCGAAAATCGCTATAGATTCCGAATAAAATCACGCAGTTCATTACATAATAATGTGAGAATAACGTCTCACACCAAAACTGTTGTTACGAAAGAATATCCCTACTAATCCCTGTCTAGTTCATATATTTTCCGCAAGAGGTGCCGCATTACAAGAATTCGAAACAAGTTCGAACAAGCGTTATCGCAGCATTTGTTTATCGTTGCCAACATTCTTTCGTTGGGAGTGATTCGAGGTTTAGCCGAAGAATTATGTAAGTATTTACTTGTTAAAAAAGTCTAATTACCTTCGAAGTACTATCTGATTTCGTTTGAATATCTGCTGAGCTATCGATATCATTTCCGGCGTCATCCCTCATATAAAGTTTCTTGAATTACATAAATATATATTCTTGGAAACTGCTAGCGAAATCCACGAATTCTGTTAAGACGCTGCCCTTCGTTGGATAAGAAATAGTTTCAGCAAATTTTGAGCTCTCAATTAGTTCATGAGTGTGTGTTATTCTGTATGGATTTAAACAAACATATTTAAACCCGCGCTGGTATGTGATTCGTCAAATGCCAGCTAGCTGGGACAGCCTACGTGTTGATTTTCGAAAACTAAGCCTTGACGCTTAGCCACAGGAGAGAAAAAGTACGTTAAAAATGTCCGCCATTCATAAGCATTTTCTCCGTTGACAACAGCAACAGCCGGTGTCTGTTACACATTTTATTCATAAAGGAAATAATTCATTTGCCTGAAAAGACGTCTTTTTACACAGATCATCAAATATCAATTTGTTTCCACGATATTTGTATAAAATTATTTTGTCCCAAATATAGCTACAGTTGTATTTTTCGCTAGTACAACTTTTTTTCTCTCTAATTAAAAGTGTACCACGAGGGCAAAATTAACTAAAGAATGCATAGAGCCTAGTAAACAGTCATTCTTCCCACACTGTATACGCGAAAGAAACTGGAAGAAATACTAATAATTGGTACAATGTTACCCTCTGCCATGCACTTCACAGTCGTCTGAAGAGAATGGATTTAGAGCCCAAACCCACTTAAAACTTACGAGAGAATTATATGCAAGGGTTAGACTGTTGTGTGTACCTCTCTTTGGACAGAAACACGAGTCAGATGAAAGGACTTTATCGCACCGTTGGACGAACAACGTTGCATTCTCAATAGAAATATTCTAATTTGAAACACCTGTTACCTCCATTCCTGGCTGCCTGACGTTGGGGAGCGATGCCATTGTTAAAATTAACTCGTTGAGATATGTTACATTAGCAGCAAAAAAATGTTCAAATGTGTGTGAAATCTTATGGGACTTAACTGCTAAGGTCATCAGTCCCTAAGCTTACACACTACTTAACCTAAATTATCCTAAGGACAAATACACACAACCATGCCCGAGGGAGGACTCGAACCTCCGCCGGGACAAGCCGCACAGACTGCAACGCCTTAGACTGCCATTAGCAGCAGAAATAATTTTCATTTGTAAGATCTGCATACAAACATTATTGTAATATTGTAATACTGTGGTATACCTTTCGCAATGAATCACGGTGATGCATTATTTCAATTTGTAAAAAGTATTTCGAGGTGACCAGCTGAAGTGATCTAACACTGAAAAAATAGCTGTTTTCAGTGTCTGCTAGGCTAAATAATTGACACTTTTAGTTGCTGTACTTAGAAGTTAGATGATTAGAAGTGTGAGTTTTTAAAAACTGTTTAATAAACACTTCCCAGGTTTTTGCTAGAACAGGATGAACGTTAATAAAACCGAGAAACTGCAGGAACTGGAAATGGAGAAAAAACGACTTGTAAACATGTGTCAAGCAATTCATGGTTGCCTCGGTCGATGACGCTGACGAACGAAAGTTCCTTTGACCACATGCCGTGAGTTCTTTGTGTATTGTAGGCCGTGTGACTGACGTAGCGTACTGTAAGCAGCAAAATGGCCCGGTATTCATATCGGGAGCAAGCCGAGATGCTGTTTGTGTGTACGGCCAAGCAGACGGAAACGGTCGCGAGCCAGCTATACCAAACAAGTATCCCCAGAGACACTAACCACATAATCACAACATTTCGAGCCCTTTTTGGGCGTTTGTGTGATCTTGGGTTCTTTCAGGCAGACAAATGTGCATGGAGGCGGCGGACAGTGTGTACACCAGATCTGAGGGACCAGGTCCTACAGTATAATGAGTCGAACCCTAGTACAATCTCCAAGCGAGTGGCCCTGTAGTATGGCCTGCCGTATCACCGGAGAAATCCCCTGGATTTTTACCTCTGAGCACCTCTGAAAAGCGAGTGTATGCTGAACCATTACCTGATGTCTAGGCCCTTCAACAACGTGTACACGACACCTGTGACGCTATTCGGAGAGGGGCCGGGACGTGCGAGAGTGCAGCAATCCATGATGCGACGTGAGAACGCGTGCACTGCATTCCACGGAGGCCACTTTGAATATCTGTTGTGGATGCCATGCAGCTCTGTACTGTGTGTTCCGCGACAATTTGTTGTCGCTGCACGCACATCGTTCACATCAACATTTGTTTAACAAATTGAACATCGAATGATACACAGATGTTGTCTTCTTACTGCAGTAATGAAGTTAATATTCATTACGATTTTATTCTCCAGTGTAATATTACTGGAAAAAATTAAAGTTCGTGAATGACATCATATTCAGATAGTGTGTACAGTAAGTAAAGGGTGCCCGTACGAGTTCAGTATATTTTTCGCCATTATTTTAAGATATCCACCTATTCTACTCGAAGACTGCGAAGCACTCCCGTGAAAACGGTTTCCTCGTTCTTTCCTTTCAGCTGGTCAAATATTTGTGGAGGGGGCGTTGTGAAAAATGGCGGTCTACGCCCTTAGACAAGGAAGGCGGTCGCGATATTAATAGCTGCATTTGGCAGCCGTCGAGTGCTCTGAATCCTGGAGTGGCCGACGGCCGGGCTTTCTGTTCGGCGAAGAGACCGACCTATCGAACCAGCCCTCGATGAAACGCAGGCTAATGGCAATTTCCTGTAAACGCCGAATACATTTCCTCGGCGGACACAACGTCTTTGTGTGGCCGTGCGGCGTTATATAGTGGCTCTTGATATCTCACTTCAAACGCTCGGTTCTATTTCCGAGAATGAAGAGGTTTGTCGTTCTACATCGATTTCTTCTGCTATTACGGTACCGTGACGTTTCTGAATAAGGCATTTCTTAACCCACTGTGCGCCCTGCAGCTAATTTTCTAACAAGAGGAGATCGACTTTTGAAACCACCTGCGCTGTGAGTCACTAGAACCTTTAATAAGCACTTATTTTAAAATGCCACTGTAACCTAGCGGTTGCCGTCACAGGAGCTCAGCGTGTTGGATCGGGGATCTAGCCGCACTCAGTAATAAAAAACTGTGCAAGTTCTGATTGTTAGAGTTTGAGACACCCCGACAGAACAATAGAAGAAAAATTGACGAAGAAACATGTGGCAAGAGAAGTACAGAAAAAAAACAGTGAAGGTATTTGACTCGTAGATGCTGCAGGTTTTGGGTTGAAATCCCATCAAGTGCATTTAACTTTTTCTTCCATCTTTACTCAAACGACAGCAATCATTGTTTTTATTGTTACTCGGTTGAAAAACATATTTTTTTCATTTCTTAACCTTTGCTGCCTCAACTTAATCTCTCTATTAACTTTATTATTTGTTCTCTTTTTACTTTTTATTCTCTTCCTTTCAACTGGAATCTTCGCCCATGTGAGTAATTACTTTTTATGTACTTACTTAGATTTAAAGTTTCTTCTTTTCCGTTATTTTTTTATTTTCGTCAGTCTTATTATAATCGTTATATTTATTACTCGTTACACTTTATTCATAAACTCTTCTTAGTTTAATCAGCCCCGTTATCTGAGTTCTCAGCGCATCTGACTGCCATGCAGCAGGTCCGGGTTCGACTCCCGGCCGGGTCAGATTTCCTCCGCTCGGGGACTGCGTGTCGTTATCATCATCAGTTCCCTGTCTCCAACACGCAAGTCGCCCCAAATAATGTCAACTGAAAAAATTTGGTACTCGGAAACCGAACTTCCCCGACCATCAGTGGCATACGATGGTTTCATTTCATTTTTTTTAGTTCACATCTTTATCTGCGTTATTTTCTTCATGGTGCAAGAAGAGTGTACGTCTTAAATTTCTGTATGACGCTTACAGTCCAAAAAAATGTAATCTTGTAACAAGACAAATATTTGATACCACTACAGGACCAGTATAAATAGATGATTTCTTCTTTTGTTTTTATTAGACCGATCGATATGTTCAAACTTTTAAATATTACTAATTATAATTAAACACGTTTAAAATCATATGGAGAAATAACCAAATGAAAAAAGCAATAAAATGAAATAAAAACGAGAGCTAATTAAAGGTTAATGCGGTAATGATAGTGACACGTCAATAATTTAGGAATGAAAGAGCTATGTTTAAACCAATTACTGAAAAAAAAATTTGATCGCAGTCGCTTCGATAAAGACGTAAAAAAGTGGGTAGAACCGACGGTATTTGAACCAACAATCTTAACCATACCAGTCAAATAACAGTTAGATTACGGAACAGAAGTAACATCTGAGCTTATTGGAGCTTCGGTGTTGCGTGTACTAGACACGTGATAAGAAACACAGAACATGGCTTAACTTGCCGCTAACGACAGTAAGTATTGCCTTCAGCGGTTTCGGCCAACCAGCAGGGATTCCAAAAACACAGATCATGCGAAATCATTTTCTCAAATGAGATCCTGTATTAATGGATCATATCAGTCAGACAGAAAAGAATTATCTCAGTACCACACATACACAAATTTACGATCGTATAGGGTATACAGCGAAATTTGCGACTGTACCGAGAATTTCTTGGTAGTGAGGACGTAGCATGTTATCTTCGATTCAGATTCATCGACAGATGTAGAAATAACTAAAGGTGTGCGCCACGGAAGTGTGTTAGGAGCCTTGTTCTTCAAAAACGGTTCAAACGGCTTTAAGCACTACGGTACTTAACATCTGAGGTCATCAGTCCCCTAGAACTTAAAACTACTTAAACCTAAATAACTTAAGGACATCACACACATCCATGCCCGAAGCAGGATTCGAACCTGCGACCGTAGCAGCAGCGCGGTTCCGGACTGAAGCGCCTAGAACCGCTTGGTCACAGAGGGCGCCTTACTCTTCATGTTGTATACTCGTAACCTTACAGGAAATATAAATAGCCAAATTCAGGCTTTTCGTAGACACTGCCGTTACCTATAGTTAAGTAGTGTCCAAAAAAAGCTGCACAAATAATCAGTCCGATCTTGATGAGAGCTCAAATACTTTAAATGTTCATAAATGAGAACTCAAATGCTTTAAATGTTCACAAATGTAAAATTTTCCACTTCAAAAAACTGGAAAACGTTGTATTCTATGATTAAAATACCATTAAGTCACATTTGGAATCGATATCTGGATGTAACACTTGGAAGGGATACGAAATGGAACGATTATGTAGACTCTCTCAGTACGCTTCGGTTCTTTAGTAGAATGACAGGGAAGTGGAATCAGTCTACAGAGGAAATGGCTTATATATGACTGGTATCCATCTCAGAATACTGCTCAAGTATGTGGGACCAGGAACAAGGACCAACAGGGGACGCTGAACGTCTGCAAAAAAGGGAAGCAGAGGACTGTCTGACCTGTGGGAGAGTGTCGCAGAGAGAAACTGAACTGCCAGACACTTAAAGAAATGAACTCAATCCCGACTAAGTCTACATGCAAAATTTCAAGAAACAGCAGCTTAAAACGTTGAATGCAGAAGCATAATACAACCCCTACGTATCGCTTCAGTAGGGCCGCGAGGATAAGTTGGACTAATTGCAGCGTGCACAGAGGCGTTCGAACAGTGTTCCCGCACTCCATCCGTGAATGGAACCGCTAGTATGAAGATCGGGGTACCAAATCAAGGTTGACCACACCAACGAAACCACAGAAGAGTAAAGGCACTGCATGCCGCACCGACGAAAGAGAAATGCCAGTATATTCACTATTCTTAGTTCTTTACACTACTTCAATGGCTCGTCTATCCCAGTTCGCACTCAACGATCAAGACAACAGCATCGTCTTACAATAACAGTGCATTAAATGTCGTAGGCAGAAAACTGCGAACATTATGTCAGCTATTCTTAAACTTAAAAAGTCTTGTAATATTTGTCTGTATCAAGTGATACTTTAATATTCCGAGACAGCTGTAAATAGAACATCCCTGTAGAAATGGTTTGTACGAAGTTAAGTAAATCTTCGTATCTACATTGTAATCAATTGAATTAATATTTTACATGTTACTGTTCCACACAGTCTCCTCCAAGACCAAAGAACCCACTGTTGTGCCGGCAAGTGTATTTTCTTATGGTACAACAATAAGAAGTACTAGTAATAGGTATTTGGGAAGTTCCCACTGCCACGCACTTAAGTGGTTTGAAGGGTAAGGATGCAGATTTGGTTATACGGTGAAATCGTAATTCACTCATTTTACAAGGCGTACTTAACGGAATTCGAAGTTTGTGTGCTGGCATATCGTCGTTATTACGCAGCACACATGCATGGAATTTACGCTTTGATGTTCTGCTTTTAGGACAAGCTCATGCTGCCTCTCAGTAGAATCCTAGTCAGGGCAGGTCCGAACAAACGGAAGGGAGAATAGCTCAGATGTAGGCTAAACGCGCCAACAAGGCGACGTGCGATTAGCTCCGCTATGTCCGCGCCAAAAATGACAGCTGTCGCAGCGGCCAGGGGCAAGCGTAAGAAGAATGTCTTTCGCGCATGCGCAACACGCGTAGCGAAGTTGAGCGGTAAACATCAGGAGTCTCATTGACAGTGTGTTACGTGAGTGAATGTTGGTTTGGCTGCGGCGGCGCCAGCTATTGGCGCGCCTATAGTACTTAGGCTGCAACATAAACGCACTACGTAATCCTAATGTGTGAACACACTTGTAAGCTGAGAGGCCCACAAGGGTATACGCGACTCCACACGACAGGGCACCGTTTATATACCACAGGAAAGAGAATGGAATTAAGAAATACAATACGAGACATTACACACAAGTGTACGTGCCAGACTTTTCAGCAGTCTTGCTGTACTTGCCTTTTTCACTAGTATGCCAAACTGTTTAGGGAAAAGAGGTACAAATATGAACAGTAAGTGTAGTGATCTGCAGGTAACTGCCAAATAAAGCGACCGCTTCTTCGCAACTGAGAAATGGAAAAAAAAGGAGCGGTATTCCTACTGGACGCTTCTTCACGTGAGAACACTTCGTACCGTTTGCCGAACTGCGACACTAAATTACGTTTTTGGCCTTCTCACTTTCAGTACCATTGATCTGCGGCAAGAATGCGAGGATCGTAGCAGAGTCAACAAAGGCCAAACAACGTCGAACTGGCGGGAAACGCGTAGTTCAAATTGTTGTAGTGTGATAGGGGGGGAACGCCATGAACAACATAATACAAATCCTGATCAGTGAGGTGCGAGTGTGGGGTATTTAAAGAATGTTACCTTCTATGTTTTTGTTATCTCGAAAATCGCGGCTTCTAATGAAAATCCCTCCCGACTGCATTAAATTGCCTAAAACAATAGTGTTAATCTATTTTCTTTGGGAGTAATAGTTTAGTAGTTTCACGGGACAGAAAAATCGCAGATCATTGAAAATAGTATTTTGCTCGTTTCACAACAATTTGACGTCACACACAATATCGACGACCGCATGATGGGCTATCGACTTTCGTTAGCATTCGATACGGGCCTCTCATAAGGTTTCATGTGGGCATACCGGAGATTTACAAAAGTAAGTCATTCTTGCAATGATTCATTATAATTATTGCTATGATAAAAATGTTACGTAATGATGAATCGACGGTTAATGCCTTCATATAAGAGTCCTCTCTTAAGAGTCAGTTATTATCACCAATAATTTACAAATTAAGAATGAAACACTCTTATGATATAAGTTGCAGTATGCCATTTCAATGTAATCGAGCACTGAATATTTATCACAAACACATTACCATTATCATTAAATGTCACTTAATAACGCATCAACGATACAACCCTTCAAGATAGAATATGATAATCAAGACCGGGGTTAAACGTTCAACTGCTAATGAATAACGTCGTGGTTTCTGGAGCCGAAAGTTGTTGGTTCGCATCCCTTTACACGCAATTTTTTTCCTGTTAGCGTTATTAACACGTTCTGTTACTTTCTCATGAATGTAATAATAGTATGTTATTCAATACTGGATGTTATTTAAAATTCATTCTGATCTGAGAACGAAGGATGAAATAAATATTAAGCGATTTCCGAGGATGTGATTAGGCAGGAACCTAAGAGGACAGCTTAAATTTCTGCGACAGAAACGAGCAACAACAAAATTCATTTTCTTCCTTCTAACAAGTATTTGGCTCTTTTATTTCCGAATATATGCCGTCATTCGCGTGTTTGGTTAGGCAGGAATGTAGAGCACAGCTTTAAATGCAGCGACTAAAACCAATTGCAGTAAAATTTGTATATTTTCTTCTCACAAATCGTTGTGTCTTTATTTCCGAAAATACAGCGACTTCCGAGTGTGTTGTTGGATAGGAACGTAAGAGGACAGCTTCAACTGGCAATTATATTCATATTCTTCCTATTCACAAAGTACATAGTCGATCATAGGTCGTCGATATTGCACGTGGCGTCAAAATGACGTCACGTTTGCGGGAATTATTGTGAAGCGAGCGTTACCTGTTTATTTTCCACAAACTGCGGTTAACACTACATGGAATAGAGATTTGAGATACTAACAGTACTAACGCAAGAGACGCATATGGACAGGGCATGTAAATTTCTGCACGCTATTCTACCCTGTTAGAAGGGAGATCGATTCTGTCATCCTGTACGGCAATTGCAGAGTTCTTCAACGATGGGTGACTTCCCCAACACAAGCACTGCTCCCTCTTCAGTTTACAGAAAGATGCAGTATCTTCCCAGCATTTACTGTCGTGTTGTTTAACGCGATTAGATTCAAGTGACTCTGAGCACTATGGGACTCAACTTCTGAGGTCATCAGTCCCCTAGAACTTAGAATTACTTAAACCTAACTAACCGAAGGACATCACACACATCCATGCCCGAGGCAGGATTCGAACTTGTGACCGTAGCGGTCTCACGGTTCCAGACTGTAGCGCCTATAACCGCTCGGCCACTCAGGTCGGCTAACCTGAGTAGACAAAATAACTTAAGTGAGCTCGTGTTTGTAAAGTGGAGATATTCTCAGTTTATTAAGTCCTTATTTACAGTTCATAAGTGAGTTTTTATATAAAATAAGTTCTTATAAACAGTGGCAGGGAAGTGTTTAACCTGCGTGATCTTGGTGACGTGAAAGGGGACTGCAGTGGTAAAACGTGGCCCCTCGCTTGCTGTCTACATTTGACAGCGTATTGTGAAACCGTGCTGTAGTGACTTGGCGGTGCTATACGGCAGACGACGCGGGGACGGCCACGTCCACAGGAGGAAGTGCTCAGTTTGTTTACTACATAGCGCCGGCGCTAGGGATGGATAGCAAACGATTCGATTCTCGGAACCTGCGCTCGGGAGGCTTGCCAGCGGGAATGCTATTCCGGACCAGCGACCCGCCGATGCAGACAAGGCTGCTTTTCCACGAAACCTTAACGACAGCCGAAGCGCAGCGATCAGGACCTTTGGTCAAAGCACGTCGGTTACTGCCACAGAGCCGGCCGTTGTGGCCGTGCGGTTCTAGGCGCTTCAGTCTGCAACCACGTGACCGCTACGGTCGCAGGTTCGAATCCTGCCTCGGGCATGGATGTGTGTGATGTTCTGAGGTTAGTTAGTTCTAAGTAGTTCTAAGTTCTATGGGACTGATGGCCTCTGATGTTAAGTCCCACTTGCTCAGAGCTATTTGAACAATTTCTTTTACTGCCAGAGGTCATGTGTCAAAAGGTTGAATTTCGAACACATTTTATATTTCGTCATGAACATGTACCAAAACGAAAATTCTTTGACTGCAGTTTCTATTTAAGAATTAACTATTCTGTCATTCCTAAACTAAAAACTCCGCTCGTACTTGGAATGGTAACGTTGTACCGGGTGATCGAAAAGTCAGTATAAATTTGAAAACTTAATAAATTACGGAATAATGTAGATAGAGAGGTAAAAATTGACACACATGCTTGGAATGACATGGGGTTGTATTAGAACAGAAAATAAACACTCTATATTGCTAGTTGCGTGAAAGATCTCTAGCACGCATCGTTTGGTGATGATCGTGTGCTCAGTCGCCACTTTCGTCATGCTTGGCCTCCCAGGTCCCCAGACCTCAGTCCGTGCGATTATTGGCTTAGGGGTTACCTGAAGTCGCTAGTGTATCGTGATCGACCGACATCTCTATGGATGCTGAAAGGCAACATCCGACTCCAATACATCTGATTAGCCTTTCTATATAATGTATAACGCCATTTTATATGCTCTAGTTATACCTTTTTATTTGCTTTTATGTACGTTCCTTGCCGCTACTGCACTAACTTTAATCTGTATATAAAACTAAACTCCGCCCGAACAGGACATCAAGGCCCAACGGTACCGACCGACCGCCGTGTCATCCTCACGCCATAGGGGTCACTGGACGCGGATATGGTGGGGCATGTGGTCAGCACACCGATCTCCCGGCAGTTTTGTCAGTTTACGAGACAAAAGTCGCTACTTCTTAATCGAGTAATTCCTTAGTTTGCGTCACAAGTGCTGAGTGCACCACGCTTGCAAACAGAGCTCGGCAGACCGGATGATCACTCATCTAAGTGCTAGCCCAGTCCGACATGGCTTAACTTCGGTGATCTGACGGGAAGCTGTGTTACCAATGCGGCACGGGCGTTGGCTTTATTCTGTATACAAGTGGGATTAATTCACTCTGTCACCAAACTGTGGTTATAATAGTAGTATGCACTATGTACATCTCGTGATATTCCACGGCAATTATGCTTCACTGACGAAGGTATTGACGTCTGCTTATTCGTGTTACAAACCAAGTATTTTGCAATATGTTTCTTGTACTTTACTAACAGGTATGGCCTTGTTCTAATGATTTATATTTTTATAAACTTTGTAGACTTTCGAAGATGACAGATCAGTCTGTTGAAACTGGTTAAGAACAAAATATTCCAATTGTGCAACTGACGACTGAATTTTATTTTGAAAAGCTATATATCAGTCTCTGCAAAAACAGATATGAATAAAATCATAATAATTATAGCAATATGCCCACTAAATTAATGTAAGGTTTAAACAAACATCCGGCTTCTAACGTATTATCTTTTTCTTTGTTTTTGACTCAATCAATTTTTTATGATACAACCGTAACCGGTTTCTGCCCTAGAAAAACTTACAATAAGTCAGTCACCTTCCCAGAACGAAATGTCGTTTTTTGCAAAACCTTTGGCTTGTTGGAGGGTTTATTTACGGGCAAAGATTTAAAAGCAATAAGGTCCTAAAAAGTTATACATACTTTTTTGAGTCATTAGTCTTCTGACTAGTTCGATGCGACCTGCCAAGAATTCCTCTTCTGCGGCAAACTTTATCTCAGAGCAGCACGTGCATTCTACGTCCTCAATTATTGATGGGATTTATTCCAGCCTCTAGCTTCCTGTGCAGTTTTTGCCCTCTATATCTCCCTCTAGTGCAACGGAGGTTATTTCCCGATGTATCAACACATGTCGTATACTATATTCTATAAATAAAGCTTTCCTCAATCCGAAAGTTGGTTCAAGTACCGCAGTGCTACACCAGGCAACATCCTGTTGGAGATGGTGAGTCAATGCCCTTTCAACGGCACGCTCAGGCAGTTGTAAGACACAGAATTTTAATGTTAACAGAGCATTACCAGAGGTGAAAGACAAAATCAGTGCAGGTAAACGTCTTATGACTGAGCAGTAGTTGAGCACTGGTTCTTCGTTTTTGTTTTTTCTTATGGAAATTCACTCACACCGCTACTGAGACAGGCGCTATCATCGATCTCTTACACATTTTATCCAACGACCCAGAAGCTATTGCAGTAAAAGCCTTCCAGAACTACTATGAAGACAGAAATCGATGTCCCTGTAGCTGCTAATTCCAGAAGGGTGTTACTTGGAAGGAATGAATTCATTGTTAAAAAATACTTGTTTGCTTTATTAATGTAATTGCTGACAGAATCAAATGACTTGAAACACTTCACGCCGCTTTCAGACAAGGTATACAATTACGATAATGCAATAACAGTATTAAATTAAGTATCGTTCCCATTGCAACTTGTACAATCCATATGCAAATTCATCAAATAGTCACCTAATACATATATGATCATCTGAATGAGACATAGATACGTTGAACAGACCCTCCAATCGCCACAGTATAGGTGAAGGCGGCAGACACGAAGTCTCTAAGGATCCTGTTAGATTCTGGTCCCTTTATTTTTGTAATGTTCCAACAATAACTTGTATCACTACAATGAATCATGCTTCTTCAGAAAGGAATAATAATAATAATAATCATAGTGTAAAATTCAAGACGAAACATGATAACGAATCTTGATGGCACGAACATTTATTTATAGATAAATTCATGTGTGCGTGGCAGTGAAATACCGGATTATGCATGTTCTGAACAATGCACACTGTATTTATATTAGTTCTGGAGTATTAGTTTTGGACCATCGATAGAAAGCAGCTGTTCCGACCATCGATAGAAAGCAGCTGTTCCTCCCATTTGTAAGTTGGACCGAATTTGCCGGCTTTCCTACCTGTTGTCTTGCAGATCGCTTCATTTCGATAACATAAGCGATATTTGTCAACTGTTCCTAGCCGCTCAGCATGCTCGTTCGTTACTGTACATTGCGAAGATAACTTTTCTGTGTTTTTTGAAATGGAGCCGTTATCAGAACCCTCAACGGCGAATGTTTAATAGGAGACGGGCAGCATTCTAGTATGTCATTTGGTATTCAACAAGCTCGTAAAACTTTGAACTTTTATTTCAAGGAAACGCTTGAAAAGCGCATATTACTACAGCAGCACTTGCTGCGTACTAGTAACCCCAGGATCGATACTTTAAAGAATCGACTTCCCGTGTATGAAACAGCTCCGTTTCAAGATCACCTAGCTTTTCACATGTCTCAATGTCCATGACGTCACATCTGTTGAACAGCTGTGTGGGTTGTACAGTGATATAATTCTGCAGGTGCATACAGTGGTAATGTGGGTGCTGTTTGCAAAATGTGTTGTAAACAAAGTTAGCAGTAAAGAAGTAATAAATTAAAATGTCATGCCTGACGCGGAAATTTTACTGCATGAACAGCGAAAATGTAGTATCCGATAAACTTTTTCCTTTCATAATTTTGCCGGCGGTGTAAACGAGAAAAAGTTTCGTTAAAGTTTGAAGTTATGTGTAAGTTTGTTGACAATGGCTAATTGCTCATTCTCAAATACTGGGTGAATATAGTCCCGATATTTGCGCGCTATCAGTTACGCTGCGTGATGGCAAACACACAGTTTCTAACTGTAATACAAGTTTTACTGCGTTACACTTTTAACGTAAGTTATACCTCTAAATGAGTAGATCAGGACGCTACTGCAAATTATTAAACTCGGCCAATACTGAAAGTAAATTTCTGTTGCCCTTGTAAACTATTAGATAGGAAACCTGCAACAGATACTGGGATCGGGAATAGCGGTTTAGAAATATAGCTAACAGGCCAGGAGACGATGGGTTACAGAAACTCCCGACTGACCATTTGCATTTGTTTGTTCGTGTCGTCGCAATCTATCTTACAGCCTATGACAGGGGTACATTTGTACTCCTATCCTAATTGCCCCTCCCCCTTCTTATTCCATTCATAATTGGTCTATTGGAAGTAGCTCTGTCGATCAACCTCAGTATGACCTTGCAAGCGATACGAACATTTTGACTGACTGTCGCAAGTGTGATACCAAGGCCATTTTATGCGCTTATGGATTCAGATACGTTGTTAATCCAGTCAACGGCATGAGCATGGGGGACAATAGAAAGGCGCACATTTGCCGACACGTGTGTCTTGGCCGCGTATTGGGTAGTGGGGGTTGTATATTGGCCATTTACTGAGGTAGAAAGTGGTGTTTAGGCTGTCAAGTTCAAACTTGGCAGATGACACAAAAATAATGAAAGTCACAGGCCTCGTGTAAAATCGTTGTTAACGGAAAACTTGAAATGTCTGTTGGATTCCTTTCAACTTAATTTCTTAAATATGTTGTCATTTACGGCATAAATTCCTCTTCTAAATTTACTGTGGTGTTTCTGACTATCTGGGAGGAGACAGCAGGGAACGTGTTACTTTTACACATAAACAAATATGATCTGTCACACTACTACACTTTATAACACAGATTATATGTAATTCATGTCACACAGTCTCATACGGAACCTACATCCGCTTTCTTTTATATACTGTATATGATAAGATACTGTCATCCCCCTTCCCTTCTGTGTGAGAGGATGAATGAGTAAATGTATTTCTAGTTGCATGCTTGATGGTAGCAGACAAGCCTGTCTGCTAGAGAACAGTAGGACCAACGTCGGAACAGGTAGCTACGCTTTCTAAAAGCAGAGAGGTTTCTATTCTTAGTATGGTCCTGTCCGTCCCTTGTCATGTTTGTATAGGAAGATGCCTCTCTGGTCACTTCCGTTTGTATCGGTTAAGCACACTCGGTAGGGCCCCAGGTCCGTCTGTCGGCGGCGAGCGTCTGAAGTGGAAAGATCTCCGGCTAAGCCCGTGTCTGCTAAGTCCTTGGGACAATGGATTTTTTAAGTTCAGCCTAACTGAAAATTTAATCACCTTTATTTCAGGTTTAGCTCTAAAATATCTAATGTTATCTTAAATTGCAACGCAGTGTAATTCGAGTGTGAAGTTCAGAATATCTTCCGGTAGTTGTTTTGTCACTACTTTGTGAGTAAAGTGAAACCACGTGTCGATCAGTAACTCCAACTAAGATCATCAATCTGAAATGCGAATGTGCGTTAGATTATAAAGTCTCGTCTTGACAATATTTTTCAATATAGCAACTTTTCTTTATGTTCAACCCACGTGGGGTGTACGTTGTGAGACCAGTAACACGTGCTTATACAATTGTTTGACCCATCAGGTTAATAGTAAGACGATAGTAACCAGTTCGAGGTTTTTCTTTTGTAAATTGCATTTCGATATAATTTATTTTAATTATCAAAATTATTGTGGAGTTACACTCTTTGCGTAAACCAAGTTGACAACGTGAAGCATGTGGTGTAAGCACCAAAGTAACCCTCAGCTGTTCTTTTCGGGAAGATTTTACAGGGTATATCACCGGTTATCGTAAGATAAGTACTAAAAGATCATAATTAATATTAGTCTGGTTGGGAATTTGGTAAGCTAGACTGGATACCTGGTGAAACAGTTGCGCAGTAATGCAAGGTTAACTTCCTCAGATAGCTCACAGCTTTTAACCCACTTTTATGGTCTTGAATACCAGCACCACTTTCAGAACAAATTAATGTAACAACATTACAAACTTGACAGCGGCCAATTGTTCTGTCTTTCCTGTGGGAGGAGCCTTCCTGCAAGACCAATTGGACTGGCTACATGTTTTGAGCCAGAGCAGCAGATTCTCTGAAGTCAACCGCCGAAGAAAACAACTGTTTTCGGATTGGAACAAGAGCTCACGTGCAAACGGACAGTGCCTGAGAGGACACTGCTGGTGCGGACGTCTCAGCGAAGTCTCCGTGCGCAACGAATCCCTGGCGCCAATTGTTTCTCTGCTTTTCTCCACTCTCAACGGATTCCTTTAAGTTTTTCTCATCCTAGCTAGTGTATTGAAAATCGTTAACTATCTATACCGTTTTTTAAACCAGGATTATCGTCTTTATCAGATCTTTTGCGGTTACTAATCTAAACAACAATCTTTTACAATCCCCCTCCCGTATGGCAGCTCTGGAGCAGAATCACTATCACAATACGGTTGTCCAAAACTGAAGATAGGATCGAACTGATGTCCTTTGAGCCAGGGCATTCCTGGCGAAATATTCGAGGTTAATCTGTCGCGGGAATCGTCGAGCAAAATTAATCTGGCGGCCGTACTGCGTAGAACTACTAGCGAACCCGGCAATGTTTCGCTAATGCTAAATATGTTTGCGAAGTGAATACACGTCATAATCTGAGGGATCCCCGAGAATTGTGCTAGGACGCCAACTTCGGCTCCTCGGTGTGACTTCGCCCACTCTGAACTTATTGCTCTAGAAATATTGATACCAGAAGGAGATTGACAGAGTTGCTACCACAAGCTGCAATTACTTCGATTTTCCTGTCGTTATCACGTCGTGAGATGTGTGTTAGCTCACTATTCTTGAAGCGTACTCTTCCGGAATTGTAACAGAAAAACAGTTCCATGATACACAAAGTGTCTCTTGTAGCATCGCCGCGCGGGGTAGCCGTGCGGTCTCAGGTGCCTTGTCACGGTTCGCGCGGCTACTCCCGTTGGAGGTTCGAGTCCTTCCTTGGGCATGGGTGAGTGTGTTGTCTTTAGCGTAAGTTAGTTTAAGTTAGATTCAGTAGTGTGTAAGCTTAGGGACCGATGACCGCAGCAGTTTGGTCCCGTAGGACTTATCGCAAATTTCCATTTCCATTTCTTGTAGCACCCGTCACTGGAGTTTGGTGAGACATCTGTGACGCTTTCGCACTCACTAAACAAACCCGAGACGAAACGCGCCGTTCGTCTTTCGATCTTCTCTATTATCCTTTACTAATTCCGTCTAGTAAGTGTCTCAGGCACGTGAACAATACTCAAGGATCAAAAATTCAAATGGTTCAAATGGCTCTGAGCACTATGGGACTTAACATCTGAGGTAATCAGTCCCCTAGAACTTAGAACTACTTAAACCTAACTGACCCAAAGACATCACATACATCCATGCCCGAGGCAGATTCGAACCTGCGATCGTAGCGGTCGCGCGGTTCCAGACTGTAGCGCCTAGAACCACTCGGCCACCCTGGCCGGCTACTCAAGGATCGATGATTGTTTTGAAGACCACTTCTTTCGTAGATCAATTATTTCTCCTAAGGGTTCTTCTGATGCATCTCAACCTTGCATCTGATTTCACTACAAATAGTTTCATGTCGTCGTTTCACTTCAGATCATTCCACACGGTTACGCCTAGCTAATTTACAGTTGTTACTGTTCCCGTCGCGCTTCAGTCCGGAACCACGCGATCGACACGGTCGCTGTTTCGAATCCTGCCTCGGGCATGGATGTGTCCTTAGGTTAGTTAGATTTAAGTAGTTCTAAGTTCTGGGGGACTGATGACCTCAGAAGTTAAGTCCCATAGTGCTCAGAGCCATTTTGAATTCAGAAACTTTGGAGAATGACAACAAATATTTTTCTCATGTGGGATAATTACAAATAAACAATTTTCGGGTTGTCTTCCTTTACCTGTTATGTCAAACCTTGCTTCCTGCCAAATTTCATGATTGCAGGTCAACGCGAAGTAACCTATAGGTATTAATGAGCGAGTTTGCAAGTATAAATACATGTGACATAAATGGCGGTATCTTTTGATTGAGCTGACGCAGAAGTTTAAATTGTTTACACCGCCAAGCGAACGTAGAGCTTAATATGTGATATAAATTTCAACTTGATACGTCTACCCAATCTTGAGAATGAGGCTTCCTGACAATCGGACGGAGTCAGACAACAAAGCGATCCTATAAGAGTCATTTTGGCCGAAACTTAAAAACTGACGATATAAGACATGTATTTTTTTATGATCTGAATACAGACAATAGGAAATTGGAAATTTGTGGTAAGTACTATGGGACCAAACGTCTTAGGTCATCGGTCCCTAGGTTTGGACACTACTTGATCTAACTTAAACTAACTTACGCTAAGGATAACACACACCCATGCCCAAGGGATAGAGAAAAGTTTGCAGATCGCCATTCATGAAGTCAGTATGATTTGCTCGGACAACTATAGACTGATTGAAAACGCGAAAGTAATGCTACTATACAAAGCTAACCGTAATGAACAACAGTAATTATTGATAACACGCGAGCTTTCTAGGGAGCAGCATCAGTTATAACTATGCCAACGATGAACAGTTACAACTAAACACATTGCAAACCATGTACGGAACAGTTAAATGCAATCTGAAAGGCAAATCCAGAACAGAAAATCAAATTTCATAAACTTATGGGTGTGTCAGTACTCCCTTATTATCAGATGGAGCCGCCCATTGTTTGAGACGCAATGTCACAGACCGCGCGGCCCCTCCAACCGGAGGTTCGAGTCCTCTCTCGGATATGGGTGTGTGTGTTTGTCTTAGCATAAGTTAGTTTAAGTAGTGTGTAAGTCTAGGGACCGATGACCTCAACAGTTTGGTCCCTTAAGAATACCCACACATTTTTATTATCGGAAAGGAAGCCATATTAAGGCAGTAGAGACTAAATTTCTTACATCGATCAAAAGGTAAACATGACGATATAAGATAAGAGACAACGCCGACAAGAGCTTAAAGCTTTTGACATCAGTGCAGGGATTGAACTAGGACAAAAAATAATTAGTCATGCCCAGCAGACTTTATGACACCGCCTCTAGCGCTGATAAGGATCTTAAGATTTTCCACACATTCCATATATAGTTGATGCTGCTAGCTGATGATTAGTTCAAGTGAAGCTCTGAAATTTCAGTATAGGTGACTGCTCTGTAGAAGTGAAATACAAGGGGCGTTCAGTAAGTAATGCAACACATTTTTTTCTGAAAGCAAGTTGGTTTTATAAATTGCCTGACATCTATCTTTCTTTTTCTAAAAATAAAAAAAATAAATAAGGCTGAGGGCAAAGGCTACAAGACGATATGGGAGTGATAGGGATAAAAAAAGAAGATATAACTGCTTTCTTTCTCATTATGGAACGTCACTTAGGTTAAGTCTTCCTAAATATTTTAGTGTTGTACCAGTAAACCACTGATTCTTCGAAGAATCGAACTCCCACGTATAAATCAGCTTCAAACGTCTGATTACTTTAAAGATTAGCTAAATATTTGATGTTAAGCATGTATGCGAGAGAGAGAGAGAGTTTGAAATTATGCTTTGTCTGAAGTTGCGAAGTGCTTTCATATTCAAATACTGAACAAATAACGTCCCGGCATTTGCACGCCGTCCGTTATACTGCACCAAGACCAACACGGGTGCTGCTGACCTAGCCGTTTAGCGCCCTGAACTACTACTACAACTATTACTAATCATCATCAGCAGCAGCAGCAACGAATAGCAACCTAGGGCTGGTACCGGTTTCGGGTTCTGGAAGAGTCGCCTAATAATATAGTTCAAATGGTTCAAATGGCTCTGAGCACTATGGGACTCAACTGCTGTGGTCATTAGTCCCCTAGAACTTAGAACTACTTAAACCTAAGGACATCACACACATCGATGCTCGAGGCAGGATTCGAACCTGCGACCGTAGCAGTCGCACGGTTCCGGACTGCGCGCCTAGAACCGCGAGACCACCGCGGCCGGCAATAAAATAGACTCTGTACTAAATTTCACGAGAATTTAAAACCACTTTTATTCCATGCTACAAACGTGAGGTGTCGACAAAGCAACAGTGCTTCGTCGCAGATATGTCAAGGATAAACGAGGCGGAAAAGGGAAACAAAGCAACGGGCAGTAGCACGTAGTCGCTGAGAATGAGCCAGCGCTGTGGTGACGTATCGGCTAGGAGGTAGACGTGTGGACTGGCAGATAACGGCAGGCAGGCAGGCCGTAACGCGCAGTGCTTTACTGCCTCACCCTCCTTCCCCTATAGCAGGTGTCCGACTGACGTGGCCAGCGGCACGTAGGCACGCGACCTGCGCTCCCACGGGAGAGACGGCTCCCCTCCACAACTTCGGCCGGACCCATGCAGCACGCTTAACCCAGACAATAAACAAACTAGTCTAACTTCAGAAATGCCATCTCCAGAACGCTTATGTCTTCGTTCGTGGTACGATTTGGGGTGCGGTGGAACGACTGAACACCGATGATTGAAGACAGACTGTCTCCCTTAGCGTGTAGCCAGATACCGGCCCAGACAATTACAATTGCGAACAGGGGTAGCACACATGGGTGGCTAGGAAATGATGTGTTACGCTACTTACATCTGCACTGTGTGGACGAATATAAAGTAGATAGTGGTGGGTATATTTTATCGTACCATTATACGGGGTGATCAAAAAGAATACCACAATTTTAAAAATGTGTATTTAATGAAAGAAACATAATATAACCTTCTGTTATACATCATTACAAAGAGTATTTAAAAAGGGTTTTTTTTTCACTCAATAACAAGTTCAGAGATGTTCAATATGGCCCCCTCCAGACACTCGAGCAATATCAACCCGATACTACAACTCGTTCCACACTCTCTGTCCAGAACTTTTCCCTTTGCACAAACACCCATCCTCTGTATACTGTTTATACCAACGTTTAATACACCACCTATCAGGAGATTTAACACCATACTTTGTTCGAAATGCACGCTGAACAACTGTCGTCGATTCACTTCTGCCGTACTCAATAACACAAAAAGCTTTCTGTTGAGCGGTCGCCATCTCAGCATCAACTGACGCTGACGCCTAGTCAACAGCGCCTCAAGCGAACAAATCTACAACTAAATGAAACTCTATAGCTCCATTGATTCGCCGACAGAAAGTGCTTAGCTCTGCCTTTTGTCGTTGCAGAGTTTTAAATTCCTAAAGTTGTGGTATTCTTTTTGAATCACCCTGTATATCAGCATCTCTTCCTGCTACATTTGCGGATGGAGCGTGGAAGACTGCTTGTTCTCCCGAAGCTGAACCGTATTCGTACTTTTCGTATAGATCAGAAACCTAAGCGAGCTACCGGGCGACGTAGCGCAGTGGTTACCACACTGGACTCGCATTCGGGGGACGACGGTTCAAACCCGCGTCCGGCCATCCTCATTTAGGTTTTCCGTGATTACCCTAACTCACTTCAGGCAAATACCGAGATGGTTCCTTTGTAAGCGCACGGCCGACTTTTTTTCCCATCCCCTGTGGGACCGATGACCTCGCTGTTTGGTACCCTCCCCCAAACCAACCAACAACGGCGAGCTACCAGAAGGCTGTTTCACAACCTCGATTGAAGAAATCAAAACATTAAGAACTAACGAAAAGACACTGTGGGTTTTATTTCCCCAACAGCATGTGGAGAGACCACCATCACTTCGTTCTCCAAGAAACCACTGGACTCGCATTCGGGACGACGACGGTTCAATCCCGTCTTCGGCCATCCTGATTTAGGTTTTCCGTGATTTCCCTAAATCGCTTCAGGAAAATGCCGCGAAGGTTCCTTTGAAAGGGCACGGCCGATTTCCTTCCCCATCCTTCCCTCACCCGAGCTTGCGCTCCGTCTCTAATGACCTAGTTGTCGACGGGACGTTAAACACTATTCTCCTCCTCCAAGAAACCACAGTGAACCAGAATAACTACCTGAAAGTCTTTAAATGGTTACGTGAAGCAGTGCATGGAAAACAGTGGCCTGTAACGTGGCGACCGAACGATTGGGCCCGCATCTCCTGGTCGTGAGGTAGCGTTCTCGCTTCCCACGCCCGGGTTCCCGGGTTCGATTCGCGGCGGGGTCAGGGATTTTCTCTGCCTCGTGATGGCTGGGTGTTGTGTGATGTTCTTAGGTTAGTTAGGTTTAAGTAGTACTAAGTTCTAGGGGACTGATGACCATAGCCGGCCGCGGTGGTCTCGCGGTTCTAGGCGCGCAGTCCGGAACCGCGCGACTGCTACGGTCGCAGGTTCGAATCCTGCCTCGGGCATGGTTGTGTGTGATGTCCTTAGGTTAGTTAGGTTTAAGTAGTTCTAAGTTCTAGGGGACTGATGACCACAGCAGTTGAGTCCCATAGTGCTCAGAGCCATTTGAACCATTTTGATGACCATAGATGTTAAGTCCCATAGTGCTCAGAGCCATTTGAACCATTTTTTGAACGATTGCTTCCTACACCACGAAATTGCTCTCGCTCACAGCCTTGAGAGTCTGGCAGTTTTTTGACCAAATGGTCTGTAGTAGAGAAAAGCTTGACTTAAAAACTGAGAAGGGGTTTATAAAAAATACAACCTTACAATTTTGTGGGCTTCACACTCACAGTGGATGCAAGGGATGGTGTAGATATACATGATCAAATAAGCAAAGCAAAGGCTCTTATATTGAGACAATTACATGCAATACTACAGAATGACAATATCTCGAAAGTTAAGAGATGTAGCGGGACTTTGAATTTCGCCGCGCTACACTCGTTCCCTCAGATATAAATTATACCGTCGCAGCGGTATGAGCGCTCGACGGCAGAGAAAATAGTAAAATTATAACTTTTTTTTTCTATCCGTTTATTGTCTCTCGAGAGCGGAAGCTTAATGCAGACGTGATCTGATGAAGACGAAAAAAACTTATTCATGTGTAGACATATTGTGGAAGTTGTTATGGCATTTGGAGGAGGGAAGCAACGTAAAATAAATTGTATTTAATATCAAGACGATTTTGTATACATTAGAAATTCCTGGACAATGAACTTACTGCAAGATTTCGGAGCAGACTTTTCACGCAGAAATGAAGTAGGAGATTTTTGAAGACCTGGACGCCGCACGGAAGAATGAACTCTTATCTACGCCACTTCCCCCAGTTAGTCACATTTGTTATTCGCTGTCTTTTTTCAAATAATCTTTGTAGTGGAAATTGGTTTGACTTTTGCTCATAAACGCCACAAGAATCACCCCAACAATAGCTTTTCCGAATCACGAAGTCCGATAACTTTTCTGTAATACGAAGTCCGATTTGCATTTCTTTCTTGCCCTTTTTTCACGGTCATTAACGATATTTTTAAAAAAAACTTTTAACTCGCGATTTCTTCCCACATTTTCAACCTTTTCTTCTCATTTTCTTTTTTATTAACCACTACAACTGGCGACCGTGACAGGACGTTTTCCGTGCAGTTCAAGGTGTAATATGGGACGGAAATGTAGACACTGACAATGGAAAGACTACACGCATTGGAATTGATATACTGAAGAACGTGATTGCAGAAATACAGTAATGACAAGGAACGGAATGAAGACCTCAAACGAAAGATGAAAATAGATTCAACAACGGTACAATGGATAGAAAGGATACATTGGGCATGTAAGACGTACGCATGGTAGCAGAATACCTCGGAAATTATGGGCGTGGAGACTTCCAGGAAGACGGAGGGCGAGGGACCTAGGAAGGACTGAAATGCAGGGGTTGAAGAGGTCATGCAGGACAGGTGACAGAGGATAGAGGCACCGAAAACAGGTTGCAGTGGACGACCAGCGATGCAGTAAAACAAACACGGCAGCGGATGTACAAAATACATACGGACTTGAGAGAGTAACATATGCATTTCATCTCACGCTAAGGCTATTACGCAACAAGAACGACACATGGCCAGAAGGGAGTACATGTACCAGAGACAGTTCGGCTACAGTACGGAGAACGTTTCGACAGTTGTTTGCGGAGACTTGCTGACTAGGTAGGAAAGTACTGTCATGTATGTGTGACCCATTGAAGTGTAGTGCAGCATTCACTGAAAGTTACATCACCTGCCATCATATTGTATAACTGACTGTTTGTAGTCCCCTCGTACAAAATTTCTGCACGCTCCCTACTCCTGTGACTATTTCTGACCCCTCGAATGGCTTCTGCGACGGGTGCAATGTTTGACTATAGTTCGATTAAAATTACTTGATAGTTGACATTTCACGTGCTGGAGGTTCCTTCCTCCAATCAGAGCGCACATCATCACGCCGTAACTGTTCACCGTAGCCAAACTGCCACAACAAACGGTCAGTTCACTTCCAATTCCTTGTCTGGCTTTTTTATTTCACACATGATATACACACCAAAACAACACACACAAAACGATGGCAACGAAAATAACGCACATTTTGTTCACACCAGTGACCAAAGACTACTGGCTTCTTCCGCGCAAGACGCAATTCGGCATCACAGGAGATAAACTACACACGATAAGGTGTGAAACCGAATTTTTTGAAGGCAGTAAATGATCTTTGCGACCGGTTCTTCAAATAATAAACATGAGAGAACGATATGGAAATATTCCGCAGCTCCAGTTCTAGATTTACGATACGAGATGCAGAGTCATTTGTTCGAAACTTGTCGAGTGACAATATTTTTTTTATTTTTAAATCTGTATCAAAACAACATTTCAGTTAATTGGTTTCAATGTAATTTTTTATTTTTAATCCTGCGTCGCGTTATTTTCGGCACCGTATTGATTTTTTTTTTTAAATCTTCCCGTGTCGCTTGTAAACCGTAAATGAGTTCCAACCAGGACTGCTGATCTGTCGGTATTGCGTCGGCTCGCCTAGCAATAGCGAAACAGTTCGCTTTTAGCGCTGAAAGAGAATTTTTTGTGCTTTCAGTTTGCTCGTGCAGGTCAGCTTTAATCGCCATGATCAAAGCGAGCGTGATTAATAGTTCTGCCGCTGGCTGCTGACCGCTGTTTTCCCGGGTACATCGCGCATCAACAGGTTGTGGCAGGTTAGGAAACAATTGTATGTTCAGGGCTACAGAACGTCTCGCGCAGGTCAGTCATTGGTCATTTGAAATCAGCTGTGAACAGAGCATTTGCCGGCCGCTGTGAACGAGCGGTTCTAGGCGCTTCAGTCTGGAACCGCGCGATCGCTACGGTCGCAGGTTCGAATCCTGCCTCGGACATGGATGTGTGTGATGTCCTTCGGTTAGTTAGGTTCAAGTAGTTCTAAGTTCTAGGAGACTAATGACCTCAGATGCTAAGTCCCATAGTGCTCAGAGCCATTTGAACAGAGCATTACGCGTTCCCTCCGTACCTGACGGCAGCAACTTCCTATCGCTCCGCATTACATGAAAAGCTTTTTCAGCTCTTGTGAAGTGAGCGGCCGTGTCTTCCTGTCACCTTTAACCGAGGGGTAGCCGATGTGGCAACACTGCAGCACCAAATGACAGACGGTAGCTATCAATTAACTTGAAACGGACTTCAGTGTGCTGCGTCCAGTAGACTCTGTTCTGGAGGTGATGAAATTTTGTAAATATACTGTGAAATAGTGATTGTGTAACTGAAAAATTGAAGCAACGTTTCTGCCTTACTTCCATATGCTTAAATTCTGAGGGCGTTGCTCTTATTATTTCAGCATAACAATCTCCGATGTAATAAACACTGATCAACGGTTCTGCAGAGAATTATTAAGGAAATTGGAAAACAAAATGGGTTGGTTCAAATGGCTCTGAGCACTATGGGACTTAACATCTGAGGTCATCAGTCCCCTAGAACTAGAACTAACTAAACCATGCCCGAGGCAGGATTCGAACCTTCGCCCGTAGCAGTCGCGCGGTTCCGGACTGAAGCGCCTAGAACCGCTTGGCCACAACGGCCGATAACAAAGTGGGCAAATAAAATCATGTCGATCGGAGCTCACGGCCCCCTATTTCTTCTAAAGATCTCACCTACAATTTTGTGCTAGTGTAAATTATTTACCGTATTATATGCGTTTGTTTTTCTCGATAACCACCGTGCAACTGGCTCACTGATTAAGTTTATAACTGTCGCAAACAGCCCAGCAGCAAAAGAAACGTAGCGTTATACGTCAAACAGTTTGCTACCATTAAAAAACAGTTAATTACGGGTTTTTTTGGTAAGTCAGCCAACAAAAAGTTGGAAATTTCATGTGGTACCTCTGGAACGCTGCCGAGAAGCCCGAGTACGAAGAAACTCCTCACAGCTGACGCACACGCAACAAAGCAAACAACGTGAATCACCGTGCAACACTGCTGATTCACCTAGTGGCAGGCTAACTGTGAATTAGCCAACTTGCTATTTACGCGGAACGCATTATCTATCTGCACTGCAATTCACTCGGGAAGCTGTACGTATGTCAGATCTGTTGCGTGAGGTGACGGGCCCACGCGCGCAAGCATGCTCGCGCGTTTGTGTGTGTGTGTGTGTGTGTGTGTGTGTGTGTGTGTGTGTTGTTGTGTCGAACTGCACTAGGAAAGGATCAGGCTTCGGTTTCAAAAAGGTCTGAGGTTAAGGGGAGATTGTTAACGATGTACGTCTCGAATCTAGCCAGTCCCTGTCTCTGAATGCGAAAGTCTTTATTCGCAACCGCAGATATTAAAATTTTGTAAACCACCTTAACCCATTCGATACGACATGGCTCTAAATGGAACTTGCGCCTTGCCTGGGTTATTTTCATAGGCTGTACTCCTTACTCTCGACACTGACGATTATATAATAATAATAAACTTATTTTACTCTTTTCTCCATCCTCAGTGTCACACTTTAAAAAAATGAAATTCCAGTTCTGAAGTGACTTACCTAGCCTGTTATACAGTGGTGGGCTGAGAACCATTGTGCAATTAGGCATTCTTCAAGCTTCAGAACTGATTGAGAATCAAACCCCGATCTTTGTATTTGTAGTCTGGCACTTACGCAGTAAGCCAGAACTGCATGTGGAAGGAGCCTCTGTATCCATTTCTTCGCAGCCATAAATAACTGTCCCACAATTCAACCAAATCGCCAATCTAAGGTCTGGTTTCTAAAATTAGAGTATAGTTACCTTCCTTGTGCTGATACAAATCTTTTCACGGTAACCCTTGACGCGCGTTACAAAGCATTAACTGAGGTTAGCAGAAAGCTTACAACTCGTACACTGACGTGGAAAACTTAAGGACGAAATTAATTTCGTGCGATGTGTCACTACCAAGTCAAAAAAATCGATGAAACTTGGACCATACATAGAAAGGACTGCTACCGCTTAGTATAGAGGGTAACTGAAAGAAATATTTAACAAGGAGAACAGGAATGACATTTTTATTCAAAGAAAATAATTAAACTGAAGTCATCGCTATTCATGAGGACATATAAAAATAGGACATGATCTTTAGAAGGGTGTGCCGGCCGGGATGGCCGAGCGGTTCTAGGCGCTACAGTCTGCACCCCGCACGACCGCTACGGTCGCAGGTTCGAATCCTGCCTCGGGCATGGATATGTATGATGTCCTTAGGTTAGTTAGGTTTAAGTAGTTCTCTGTTCTAGGGGACTGATGACCTCAGAAGTGAAGTCCCATAGTGCTCAGAGCCATTTGAACCATTTTTTTTAAAAGGGTGTGAGTTCACCATCACCACAGACGGCAGTGCTCTGCAACGTGCTCCCATGCTTAGCACAAGGTTAGTTGGAGTTCTTGTGGTAGGGCGTTCCATATCTACACCAACGCGGTTGACAGCCGCTGGATGGTGCATTGAGTATTGCTGCAGTACACCTTCCCAACGCATTCCACGCGTCTTGATAGCATTTACATAGCGTGTTTACATCTCTCGCATTTTAAGACATGTCCAGCACCATCGAACATGTTTGTTTTGGTGGTGCAGGTGTTACGGTACGTGGAGGCATAAAGCTGCGTGGGCGTACTTATATCCAAATGTTAGAACAGCATACTCATCGGTCAACGTTATTGCGACATTCCACTCCTTCCCCATGTAAGCCGTTTCAGGGGCGCATTCGGAGGAGAGTTGATTTTAATGGATGATAGTTCGTGACCGCATTGAACAGAGCAGTTGGAGGAGATCTTGAAACGAGAGGATATTCAACGAATAGACTGGCTTGCAAGTTCCTCCGATATAAATCCCGTTGATGACGTGTGGGATGTGGTGGGGAGATGTATTGCAGGATAACCACATGCAGTAATAACCATCCAGCAGATGTCAAAGGTGCTGGTAGAGGAATGGAGCGCCCTACCATAACTCCTTCAACTCTGTGGTTAGCATGGGAGCACGTAGTAGAGCACACACTGCCGTCTGTGCCGCTTACACTTCCTCTTAAAAACCATTTCCAGCCTTTTGTGTATTTCCACAAAAAAAAGGCTCTGAGCACTATGAGACTTAACTTCTAAGGTCATCAGTCTCCTAGAACTTAGCCGGCCGGTGTGGCCGAGCGGTTCTAGGCGCTTCAGTCTGGAACCGCGCTACCGCTACGGTCGGAGGTTCGAATCCTGCCTCGGGCATGGATGTGTGTGATGTTCTTAGGTTAGTTAGCTTTAATTAGTTCTAAGTTCTAGGGGACTGATGACCACAGATGTTAAGTCCCATAGTGCTCAGAGCTAGCCCTAGAACTTAGAACTATTTAAACCTAAATAACCTAAGGACATCACACACATCCATGCCCGAGGCACGATTCGGACCTGTGTATCTCCACCAGGTTCTCATTGGGAATGCACCCTACCTTGGGGTGCAGCAGATGGGACGTGGTGAAAGGCAGTTTTCTGGGGCTCTGAAACTGGGACATTTTGGCCAAGGGGGACAACACTGACAGAACATCAGGCAAGATGACCTCAGCCCCATCACCAGGCTAACCCTGCACAGCGCTCTTAAAGTCAAGGGACAGGTCTCAATCTGCGAGTGCTTCACAAAGGACTGCTCACTGTTTGAGTATTGCTTCATAAATGCACATTTGTACTGGCTGTGGCCCCTCGTCCAATAGATACACACTCATGCGCCAAAGAAAGCGCGTATAGGCATGCGTACTCAAATACAGAGATATGTAAACAGGCAGAATACTGCGCTGCGGTCGGCAACACCTACATAAGACAACAAGTATCTGGTGCAGTTGTTAGATCGGTAACTGCTGCTACAATGGTAGGTTACCAAGATTTAACTGTACGACCATTTCACGAGTGTACCGTGATCGTCAGGAAACCGATAAAATAACAAGTAGTTGCGGCCGAAAAATATTCCGCAAGAACGGGATCAACAACGACTGAACAGAATCATTCAAGGTGACAGAAGTGCAACCCTTCCGCAAATTTCTCCAGATTTCAATGCTGAGCTACCAGCAAGTGTCAGCGTGCGAACCCTTCAACGGAACATCGTCGATATGGGCTGTCGGAGGCGAAGGCCCACTCGTGTATACTTGATGACTGCACGACACAGAGCTTTACGCCTCGCCTGGGCTCATCAACACCGACAATGGACTGTTGAAACATGTTTCCTGCTCGGATGAGTCTCGTTTCAAATTGTATCGACAGGATGGACGTGTACGGATATAAAGACCACCTCATGAATCCATAGACCCTGAACGTCAGCAGGGGATCGTTAAAGCTGGTGGAGGCTCTGTAATGGTGCGGTGCGTGTGCAGTTAGAGTGACATGGGACTCTAGATACGACTCTGGCAGGTAACACGTACGTAAGCATGCTGTGCGATCACCTGCATCCATTCATGTCCATTGTGCATTACGACAGACGTGGGCAATTCGAGCAGGACACGTGTAGAATTGCCACAGTGTGGCTGCACGAAAACTCTTCTGAGTTTAAACACTTCCGCGCTGGCCACCAAACTCCCAGACATGAACTTTATTGAGCATACCTGGGATGCCTTGGAACGTGCTGTTCGTTATGTCCTGCAGGATTTACAGTGTCAGTTCCCCCCCCCCCCCCCCCCTCCCGCCCAGCACTTCTGCTCGCAGAGATTCTACACGATATTAGGCAGGTGTACCAGTTTCTTTGGTTCTAGAGTGTATATTAATTTTTTCTGTTGCCTGGACGAACCTACAGTTACCTGTAGTAACAGCGATAGATGGTCTGACGGGTTGGGAAATGAGGAAAATATATTAAAAAGACTAAAAACCCGCCTCGATTGCGAAAAAAGCACCTAGTGTTAAGTGTTAACCCAGGTTTCGGCGTATATAACTACACCTTCTTCAGAACAACAATAAAATCCACAAGTGCCTCAGAAGACCTTTGTCAATGATTAAAAGAACATCATAGCTATACATTTATAAACGTAAAAGAAAAGGAAAATACAAACAGTACATATGTACAAAGTCAACCGTTTGTAGCTGCAGTTTATGGCGGATCATGGCGCATCGGAAATAGACCGGTGTGAGGTGGAGCGTAAACAATTAAGTTAAGTAGTGGTTTTGACTTTGCACTGTTTGTGTTTTCCTTTTCTTTTTCGTTTATAAATGTATAGCTATGGTGTTCTTTTAATAATTGACAATGGTCTTCTTAGGCAATTGTGGGTTTATTTGTTGTTCTGAAGAAGGTGTAGTTATCTTCGCCGAAAGCTAGGTTAACACTTAACACTAGGTGCTTTTTTTCGCAATCGTGGCAGTTTTTAGCCTTTTTAATATATTAACCAACGATTGCTGACGCGCTGCGATGTTGAAGGTTCTTAAATGAGGAAAATGGCTGTCACAGGAAAAGGACTCGTTCTTGAAATCAGCCTAGACGACTTAGAGGAAAACTCATTTTGGAGGGTTAAGAAAAAACCGGCTTATCATCTCTATGCCAGACAGAAAAATCATCTTCCCCTGATACCGGACACCACAATAGCGCAAACGTCGCGCTGGTGAAGTTGTCAGGAAGTGAAATGTCACAGGTGAACGCTGCGTCGTTATCTGCTGAAAAGGAAAGAGTGTGAGGGTGAGATACATACTTTTGTAGGAATGTCTGTTGCATCCGTTGATGGGGCACATGCTGTGCTTCTGCCCCATGTGCCTGGTGGAGAGCGAGGCGGCCGCCGCTGCCGCCGCGGCCACTACGCTGACCAGCCCCGTGCGGCGAGTGCGCATGCGCGACGAGCGGGCAGCCGCATGTTGGTGCTGGTGCTGGTGGCGACGCTGCTGCAACGTTGGGGACGCCGCCACCCGCGCCCCGTCGCCCGCCACCGTGCCGCCCGGGAGCGCACCGCCGCCGCCGCCGCCGCCGCCGCCCCCGCCGCCGCCCCCGCGCTCAGCGCCCCTGCGGCAGCCCGCGAGGCACTCGACCAGCGCCGTGACCACCGCGCTCAGTCGCTGACCCTCCCACTCCACCGCAGCCCAGCCACTGCACTCCGCCCCGCAGCGGGACCGTCCCCTCACACAGGACTGGTACCGGAAGCACAGAGGTCGGACGAGTGTCCAGCGGAGGACGAACACAGTGAACCGATGACCGTCGGTGGCTTCGGTAGTGACTAGTGAAGCGTGCAGAATCCAGTAACGTCGATGCTGGTGAGCTCTTTCACACTCCACGTTGCGACGATCACTGTCTCGAAAGTAGGCTTCACCCGTTACAGGTATTGTCACCGACGCTGTGGAAAAGATCAGACTGTCACTTATTTGTCGAGTGTCAGACGTTTTTTATAAGAAGAACGGAGTCTGGAAGCGCCGATGGCAGAAAACGCATTCGAGGCACAGTAACGCAGCCATACTTTGGACGGCTCCACGAAATGTGAATTGTTTGTACGACGAAACAGTATGAGTTGTAGGGCAGGGTCGGCTGCGAGCCCTCGAATACTATTTAACACTTTTGAGTGCCAGTGGTTTCTGCTTCGGATCACTATTTCTTTTAAGTGCTAATGCCTTTGTCACGAAACCAGCGATCTGTTGCAACATGAAGACATCTAGTGCTACACTGAGACACTTCCACGAATTAAAAGGAAGGTCAGCGTTGGCCGTAATATTGATGTTTTATTGATGGCTGAATCGATTTTCGATCACATAGTGATCATCTTCAGTGCTGATATGTACAAATTAAACTCAGACACTGGTAACAAGTTATCAATAACCAAATCTCAGAAGCGATCACCTTTCATATGGGTGGAGACAAGAGTCACTTTTCGTCAATGATAATCTCAAACCCGATAAAAACTGCTCCTATCAGCATTTTCGATCGGAAGTGTTTCAAAAATGGTTCAGATGGCTCTGAGCACTATTGGACTTAACTTGTGAGTTCTTCAGTCCCCTAGAACTTAGAACTACTTAAACCGAACTAACCTAAGGACATCACACACATCCATGCCCGAGGCAGTATTCGAACCTGCGACCGTAGCCGTCGCGCGGTTCCAGACTATAGCGCCGAGAACCGCTCGGCCACCCCGGCCGGCCGGGAAGTGTTTGATCACCCACAATGCAGCCCGGTCTTGGCGCCCTCTGATGTTCTGATTGTGATCGTTTCTCAGTTTTGGTTATTGATCAACTTGATACCAGTGTCTGAGTTTTTAATTTGTACATATCAGCACTGAAGATGATCACTATGTGATCGAAAATCGATTCTGCCATCAATAAAACATCAATATTACGGCCAACGCTGACCTTCCTTTTAATTTAACATATATGGTCGTTGTGCACACAGCACTCCATGGAGTCGCCCATCAACTTCCACGAATGTTGTGCACTATATCAGTCATTTATATTACTGCTTTCATAAGTGGTTTCGAAATCACATGGGTAGTTTGTAGTTTTGATACAAAATTTATTAAATGTTAAGCCTATTTTGCTTGTTATTTAGGAACATAATTTGTTTTAGGCGTTATTAGTTCACGGACATTTCAAGATGTCGGACTGTGTCCATGAAAAAATGCGAATTTGCTTTCTAATATATCACATGGTATGATGTGCATGGCCTAGTTGCTCCAATGTGAAACCGCCTCCGTAAAACAATTCAGGGTTTACTTTATTGCAATGTCTTCTTCTATCCGTTGCTTCAAAATGGTTCAAATCTGAGCACTATGGGACTTAACAGCTATGGCCATCAGTCCCCTAGAACTTAGAACTACTTAAACCTAACTAACCTAAGGACATCACACACATCCATGCCCAGTCATCACGACGCAGAGAAAATCCCTGACTCCGCCGGGAATCGAACCCGGGAACCCGGGCGCGGGGAGCGAGAACGCTACCGTACGACCACGAGCTGCGGAATATCCGTTGCTTAACATGAGGATAAAGATTATTTTTGTGAAAATTTTTAAAATTATAGAACCGCGGGACTGCTACGGTCGCAGGTTCGAATCCTGCCTGGGGGATGGATGTGTGTGATGTCCTTAGGTTAGTTAGGTTTAAGTAGTTCTAAGTCTAGGGGACTGATGACCACAGCAGTTAAGTCCCATAGTGCTCAGAGCCATTTGAACCATTTAAAATTATGTTTGTTTTCATGTCGTCGGTACTTACAGGATCAAATTGGCTAATCGAACAGACTTTTTTCGTCTCACACATTGGCTCTATTACCTCACGAGGGTTGCTCCCTCTGAGCGTCGACTTTGCAGCGAGACTCATGAATAGATGCCCTCATTGCAGTGTTCTATAAAGAATGGATGACCATTTCCGTTAGATCCTCCCCAAAATGATGGGATTCGTTTCTATCAGAGTGAAGGCGGTCATATGTGCAGTGAACCCGCCAACGGCAGCGTAAACACCACTGCCGAAAACGGAACGAGAGGGCTACGTTTATGCTTGTCAGGTGGGTGATTACATGCTTCCTGTCACACGCAGTGTCTGTACCCGAGAACCAGTTCACGAACACAAATTAAGTACCGGGTGATCAAAAAGTCAGTATAAATTTGAAAACTGAATAAACCACGGAATAATGTAGATAGAGAGGTAAAAACTGACACACATGCATCGAATGACATGGGATTTTATTAGAACAAAAAAAACTTCAAAAAATGTCCGACAGATGGCGCTGGACAGCAAAACGTCAGCGACTGCGCACGATAATCGTGTATGAAAGGAGCTTTAATGAGAGAGAGAATCAGATGCGCCAGCAGTCGCAGCATGTTGACGTTACCTGAAAAGGCGTTCTTCGTGAAGCTGTATTATCAGAATGGGGAAAGTGCTAGTTCAACGTTACGACCCTATCGCCATAGGATTCGCACGCGTAAAGGTCCGTTGACAAATGCAGATGTGGCGAGAATGATTTCGAAGTTCGAAGCCACGGTTGTTTACACGCTAGACCCCGCAGTGGCCAACCGAGTACAAGACGTAATGCTGCTGAGACAGTTCAGGAAGAAACGGAGACTGTAGCGGATTCGTCTATGCACGGGGAAGTCAGCGCTTGTGCAGTCGCACGTTGCACCGGCATTCCGTACACTACTGTTGGGTTGGCACTTAGGCGTACCCTCCGATGCTATCCCCACAAAATCTATCGGCATCCTGAACTGTTGCCTGGCATGTAGGGCATTTGCGGTGTGGGCGTTTCAAAAGATGGCGGAAGATGACGATTGGTTGAGTAACGTGTTGTGGACCGACGAAGCTCATTTCACGTTCCGAGGGTCTGTCGACGCCCACAACTGCAGAATTTGGGCTACGGAAAATCCTAGAACTGTCGCGGAAACGCCATTGAACGAAGAGAAAGTCACGGTATGGGTTGGATTTACCACATCTACCATTATCAGGCCTTTTTTCTTTGAGGAAATGCGTAACTGCTACCGTGACAGGTACGTACGATTTTTATGCAGGATGGCGCTCCACCCCATATTGCTAGACGCGTGAAAGATCTCTTGCGCGCTTCGTTTGGTGATGATCGTGTGCTCAGCCGCCACTGTCGTCATGCTTGGCTTCCCAGGTCCCCAGACCTCAGTCCGTGCGATTATTGGCTTTGGGGTTAGCTGAAGTCGCACGGGTATCGTGATCGACCAACATCTCTAGGGATGCTGAAATACAACATCCGACGCCAATGCCTCACCATAACTCCGGACATGCTTTACAGTGCTGTTCACAACATTATTTATCGACTACAGCTATTGTTGAGGAATGATGGTGGACATATTGAGCAATTCCTGTAAAGAACATCATCTTTGTTTTGTCTTACTTTGCTATGCTAATTATTGCTATTCTGATCAGATGAAGCGCCACCTGTCGGACATTTTTTGAACTTTTGTATTTTTTCGGTTCTAATAAAACCCCATGTCATTCCAAGCATGTGTGTCAGTTTGTACCTCTCTATCTACATTATTCCGTGATTTATTCAGTTTTCAAATGTATACTGACTTTTTGATCACCCGGTGTTTCACGCGAGAAAGGCGGCGTTGTGAACATGGGGACAAACCGTGGACTCTATACTGGCGCCCGCATTCTGCCAGGCACCGCCCTCTCGCGCAACGTTAATAAGTCGACGCGGCGGCAACACCCACACCCCATAAATCGGTCGCACGTTGCGCGCGCACAAACACTCGGTGCGCAGGTGACACACCTCTATCTCGCGTGACGTCAGTACCGGCCTCGCGCAGATAAGCCCTGTGGGACGGCCCTGTAGGGCGGCCAATTTGCTTGAGATGTTTATCGGCCGGAGGGCCGGATAGCTCTACACGAATCCGAACCGAACCGCTTCTACCGATGGCGCCAGTATCGATGACGCTGGTTCTAAAGGTCTCGTGGGTTGGCCCAGCACACCCACCAACCGCATCACTTCTCACCCTGTTACCAGCGCTCTGAAAGTATAAGGAAATAGTGTTGTCTTCTGATAAACTGCATAGAGCATCTGTCAACGACATTAAAAAAGTACGTCGCTTTATTTTCATTTTGTCTGTTGTGAAAACACGCTGTATGGCTCACAAGTCCGATTGAAATAGTCGCTGTTAGCCATATCGTCCACACTTTCGAAAGACGTTTCTGTGCCTAGACGTATCCCGTATCACCTCTCATTTTTTTCTTTCGTAAATAAAAAAGTAGTGTGCACTTTGAAATGTTCAACCATACTACAGTAACTTTCCAGTTCTCGTTTCATTTGTTACAAAGAGTGTCGAAGGCCTCAAACTGACAGCAAAGAAAAAGTTTGCTGGCCTTTTCAACACGGAAAATTAAATGAACGTCTTTGAAATAGCTTTTTTGCTAACCAGTATACATTTCGATATACAACTTCATCTTCAGGGCTTCTGGTGACAGTAAATTATTGTTTGATACTTGAGGATATCAATATGTCCCTTCTTTTTGGTCAAGTTCTGCGAATTATTTTAATACTGGCATACTGTAATTAGCCCCCCCCCCCCTATATATTTCCTACAATTTAAAACCAATGAAAACGACAGTGCAATTTTTACTTAAAATAAATTAATTTTTTCACAGTATTTGATTGTAAATCAATTACGACACCGACCTCTCATCCAACAATCTTAAATGAGCGTAATTTTCTGTTCAAAACCTAAAAACATTTTTTTCAGATAAGAGTCACTGTTTTTGATATAGCGAAAATTCGATATAACGATAGTAGCAGTATTTTACATCCGATATGTCTATATTGTCAACATCGATATCACTCACGCGATTTATTAAAATTTAACCGCCTCTACGTCTACTTGACATCATTTCTCAGGAATTTCTGGTTGCCATAAATGGTTCAAATGGCTCTGAGCACTAAGAGACTTCATCTGAGGTCATCAGTCCCCTAGAATTAGAACTACTTAAACCTAACTAACCTAAAGACATAACACCAATCCATGCCCGAGGCAGGATTCGAACCTGTGACCGTAGCAACAGCGCGGTTCCGGACTGAAGCGCCTACAACTGCTCGGCCACATCGGCCGGCGGTTGGCAACAGGTTATCGCGATTGTCTTTTAACAAAGTATGGCCTTTTACCAAAGTATTACACCACAGGCACTGCAACATGGCCATTAGCCGCGAGCGTAAACGGACGAAAACGTAGGCTGCTTGGGGGAGAGTATTGGTGCGGGATAAAACGCCGCCTATTTTTCGCGGTGTTGGCAGTCTATATCCGCAATGTGTGCTGCTGCTAAAGCCCTAAATGATGCACAGTCATTAGGATCGCCGACCTTCTAGTGTCAGAGCCGTAGTCCGATTCCCTGACGGACGAGGATTCCCTCACTTTTAAATAAGATAAGGAAACAACGAGCAACGGACAACACAATGCAAAGCCGTCAATTGTGCAACTGCCTGATGAGACTGGGGCAGTGTCGCAAACGAGATAGTTCACGCCCGACCTCCGCAGACATCTTCTGAAATCATAGTCCAAAACTCACACACTCAAAATTAGCACGTTGAAGTGTCCGCACTGTATATATTTGTCTACAAAAAAACAGGTAATAGTTTAACAGCCGGTATTTAAATTAATGAGTACTTTTCGAATACTGTACCTCTGAACTTAGAAGCCTGCACTCTACGACCGAACACAAAGACAAATATTTTTAACTATTGTGAAGATGGACATTCCTTCAACAGTAGCATTTACCAGCTCTATTGGTCACGAGCGTTCACAGGTTGAAACTACTCGTCGCACTTCAAGATACAGAGCTAAAAAAAGGTGTCAGTTCATTCATGTAACAGCCTCTTCCAAGCTGTATTTCATACATATCTGACCGAGGGCGTAATAATTCAGCAGCCAAATTTTCTGCATTGACGAAACGCCCGTGCAGACAGCAAGGACAAAATAAGCGATTGTCGGCTGTCGTGTCGACGTTCCGCATATGCGATAGAAATTTCCTTTTTATGGAAAGCTATAAGCCAAAACTTTCGCGACGACACATGTTTTGACGAAGTTAATGTTGTTGATAGCCGCAGCATTCATTTCCGGGAGCCCAGATTTCAGCTACGTGACGACACCACCGCTAGCACTGGTTTATATGTAGGTCAAATATAGCGCCACATTCAAGTATGTGTTCAATACCACGCTGGCATAGGTCTATATTTACGGCCAAAATGCATCCTATACGCAGAAAACGTAAAAATTAACAAAATTATTGTGAGGACATGGTTAAAGTGTGTGTGGATGTTGCCAGTCGATGCGGAACTCAGAACTCTTGCAGCCAGAAATTGCAGTTGGCGGTACACGGCGATGTGGCCTTGGTGGAAAGTGGCGAGATCTGTTCTGATACGAGCATAACGAGAAGAGTAATCTTATGACGCCGCTTCAAAACATGAACGTGTGGCCGGCAGCACGCAAATAACTTTCTTACGCCGGGAAATGTTGGCAACCCAATACACTACTCTGTTACGCGGGCTGCATACACGCAATGATAACCGTGTACCGCTCCACAGCAGGTCGGCCTGTACAGTGTTTGCGGTGCCTCCTGTGGAGTTTCCGCTTCGGCGCTGCATAGTGCTGGGGTTCCCCACTACTGTACTACTAGCCAGCCGCTGTCAAACAGGACACGCAATACAGCTGAGCAGTCCCTGCACGGTTCACACGTACTCCGCAACGCCCCCGCTCTGCAGCTAGCAGCAGACTTTCTCTTGATCACTTTCCATAACACAACAGTAAGCTGTATTGTAGGAGTTTAGCAATCAGTGGTATTACAGCTTCACCACAAAATTTACAGCGATGCAAACTGTGATCTTCAGTCCGAAGATCAGTTTGAGCCAGCTCTCCTTGCTAGTCTGTCCTATGCAAGCCTTTCATTTCCGAATAACTACTGCAAACTGCATCCATTGAACCTCTTTACTGTATTCATCCACTGGTGTCCCTCGACAATTTTTCCCAGAGACCATGTCCTCCATCACCAAACTGACGAGCTTAAATTCTCAGGATTTGTCATATCAACGAATCCCTTCTTTCAGTCAAGTTGTGCCACGCATTTCTTTCTACTCTAGTTCGATTCATTACCTCCTCATTATTTACTCAATCTAACCATCTAATCCTCTGCACTCTCCTGTAACAGAGCATTTCAAAAACTTCTAGTCTCTTTTTTGTGAACTATTTATCACCTACGTTTCCGTACAAATACTTTCAAAAAACAATTCACAGAATTTAAACTTACATTATACTAGTGACCCACACCGGCTTCGCGCTGGGTAGCAGTAACAAGGAGATCACGGTAAGTACCATTACCCGATTTCTCAGAAACTTCGCTCAGTGGAAGAGGAGTCAAAATTAGCGAACACGTGTCCCGGCTTATCGGTAGATAGTTGACTGTTTCTGAGAAAACGACGCTCAAAGTTTTCGACGTAATTTAGAAGTCTTTTTAGCGCGCGAATAGTGTCAGCCGAAATGGTGGCACAGTGGCTAGCGTGTCGGCCTCTCACTTTCTGCGCGCCGTTTTCGAAACCCGGCCACTTTTTTTGTCATTTATCTACCCATGTCCATAGAAGATCACCCCACACGAATGTTTCTTATCAAGTTATGCGATACAAGAGCGTTACAGCAACCGTAAAATTACAGCTAGATTTGACAGTAGGTGTCATACATTTATTACTCATGTGTGTGTGTATGGTATTTTCAGCGGTTACAATCTTTTTAAATTCTCATGTTCCTGTATTTCAATCTTATATCGATTTTATATTAATTATTATATTTTTTGTTATGTTCATTCTTTTTACGAAGATTTGGTGCATTCCCTTGGTTTTACGATCGTAGAAACATTCGAAACGTAGAAATTCCGAACACCATGAGCATCGCGCGAAGGCAGGTGTGCTAAAGTGACATTTCTTCGTACGAATCTCACTTGGAAAAGAAACGACGTTTACTTTGTTGAAAGTTTCAAGCGTTTGTAATAATTTCGCGGCAACCACGTATAACGGATCGCTTTACCGAAAACTGGCTCTTGCAGCTGACTATGATACATTACAGGAATTCCACCGAAAATAGTTCCAAATAATTTTCTCATTTTTTAAATTCATTCACAAGATATACAGGTAGTGGACCAATAAGGACAAAATTATTTTTATATACATTGGAAAACATTCGTGCTGTAATATCCTACGGACATGGGCAGAAAAATGAAAAGCAAAAGCATTTGTAATTATTGGGTTTTGACACGGGGCGCAAAACAGTGAAGCCACTGCGTCACCGCTTCTATTGAACTAGTTACTCGCTAAAAGGCACATTAAGTGCCTCGAAAACTCTGACCGTCTTTTCTCAGGAACGGTCGAGTATCAACGATTAAATAGAGGCATATGTTCGGTTATTTTGACCCGTCTTCCACTGAGCGAATTTCTGGAAAATCGGATTATGACACTTGCCGTGTTCTGCTCGTAAGAATTAACATCAACGCGACTTGACTTGTAGAGCGGTAACAAATAATACATAGAAACCTTCCTCGTGATGCATTCTAGTATTAGTTAAAACCGTGTCACCATCCCTACAGTAGTTTCTGGGATTAGCCTTCACATTAGCCTTGGACAGAAAAATGCGGCGGGGACTTTATAACATGTAATGATGTTAGGAAGTTCCTCTTTTCTGAGATAGTTTCGTTGCTATCACCAATGTGCATCTTACACCATGTCTACTTCGGCTGCACAAATGTGGAAACTTATCTACTACCTTTAGTGTCTCATTTCTACTCTAGATCTCTCAGTATCGCCTGATTTAATTCGACTACATTCCATTAATCCGTTACTACCTTACTTACCTCAAATGGTACAAGAATGACGAAAAAATGTTGAAAGGAAAGAAGTTCTACAACAATGAGCTTCAGTTGAAAGTGCTATTATTCAGATGATACTTTTAAGGTAACGATAGCTTAAGTTGATATAGTTTATATTTAGGAATGGACTAGTAAATAAATTTACAAAAAATCGACATGTTGGTTGCAAAATGGCGTTCTAATGGAGTAGGGAATGCTAGAAAATGTGTCTCAAAGATAGAATGTGACAAAATTGCCTCAAAAAAATTGATAAAAATATTTTTTTGTAGGAATAAGCAAACGCTACGCACCCTGCTTCGTCTTCCTTATCCTTCCATCGTCCTTCCCTCACATACTCCTTAAACTTATTGATTTCTTCCCTTTCATCTCAATCAGTGAATAACTTCGGATTTTCTATACTCCCACCGAACATGACACCGTCCACTCAATCGTTTTCTCCCTAATGGATGCCTCCTATATTCTCCCGCGCTTCTACCAACACATCCCCTAATATTAATCCTGCACACTCTCCACATCATATTCAAACGAAACTTTAACTCTCCCCTCCGAACTGACCATGAAATACGCCAAGAGGTCTCCTCAACATTCTGGGTATAAAAGAATGCTCATTTTTCTCTCCACTTCCCCGCAAAGGTTGGTACGAGATTCTAAGCCCCATCTTTTTCATCACACGTCCTTTGAAAAGCACCCTCCTATAAATGCACTAATCACCTTCTGCTCATTTCGTAACCAGCAAAAATCATTTTTTAAGTACAAAATGTTTCAAGAAACTGATTGCTATTATAAATCAGTTAACTTTACGATCCGGCCATGTAGACCATGCGATGTAGACCGGCCGCCGTGTCATCCTCTGCAATGTGACGTCATGTACTTACCGTATGGAGCGAGGCGGGGTCACCACACGGCGCTCCAGGCCTTTGTCCACTATCCAGAACTTAGTGTCGCAGCTTTTCATTCAAATAACTCCTCAATTGGGATCAAGAGGCTGAGTGCACACTTTTCCTACCCTCCGACGAACGAAAAATCTCTGGCCAGTGCCAGGAATTCAACCCGTGTCCTCCGCATGAGAGTTACTCCGCATTAGAGTCAAACTCGCTGGTGACTCGCTGCGGAGGTGGGCTAAATCATTTAATGTTTCTCAATAGCTTTCGTACAGTTATAAGCTTTTTGATTGATGAGCGGTTATGTTACCACTTGTAGGCGGCGAAAGTTTAAACAAAAACGATGAAAAAACCGTGTTGGGTTCAAAGTTGAGCATAATTACCCAGATTCAAGCTGATTGCGCTCAATTACGAATACTGAAAAGTTTCTTCTAGGGCCTTAAAGTCAAAGTACCGTGGAGCTTCACATCTGCAGCTCTAGAAGCGTGAATAAATGCTAGTCGAGAAGGTGAACTCGAAACAATGTGCAGGTTGAAACAGCGGCACTGGTGACCGAAGCATTAACTTGATTGCTGGTAAAAAAAAGTCGACTGTTTTCAAAACAGCAGCCTACAGGCCCAGTTACTGCCATCAGAAGCCTTCTTTCCGCCACTAAAGATTGCCAATATTGGCGAAAGAGAGCAGGACGAAAGATAGTGATTAAGAGGATAACGACTTCACAAGCGTAACGGCAATTTCTTTGGCACTTCGCGTTTTCTATTATTTCTCTGCACAGAAAGTTATTTGTATAATCGGATAACTTCCAGGTGGCGGAGCATACATACAAGAAGTTGTATCAATCACACTATTTCGCTAATTAAATCAGGGCGACTCATTTGAGCAATATGCTTCTACCGTCTATTTCGTTTGCATGTAATACTTCACAAACTAATGGTAACATACGGTCATTCTCGCTTCGTTAGAATAGTTTACAACAGCGCAACGCTTCAGACGATTATTATCCGCGTAAATACAACCGTAGCACACAGACAGAAATAACTGTTGCGAAGTTTGTACGTAATACAAAGATCGCTATGTGATGCTTTAACGAGAAAGAAAGGATGATCATGGTGAAAGGGAGCACAAGAGGAAATCTTCAAACATTTTTCATTTTTCTAAACTGTGTATCTGAAAGAATGAGATGTAAGCCCATGTAAGGCCTACAACCATCTAACAGATCTTTAGGGAACAATTTGATGTATGAACCACAGTTTTTGGTCTCTTACTTTTTTCTGAATTGAATTTTTTATTGCAAGTGAAACGGAGCACTTATTGTTCATGTACTGCATAGGTACACATATCGCAAAATAAAATAAAAGTAAAAGCTTGATTTTTTGTCTGGAATTTCTTTGCAATATTATGTTTAAAGCAGACTTTTAAAAAGATGTTGCGGTCAAAAATTATGGTTCAGAAATTTTTTTCGTACTGATTATCAAAAACTTCAGTGATTAAGTCATAGTGTTTCAATTTTAAGTCATAAGCATAGTATGTTACAAGACAGTATACAAAATTTCAGCACTCTATTTTCAATGGTTTTTAACCAGTGTGTTCAAGAGCATCAAAATGCGAACTTCCGGGAAAACAAGTTGAAGTTAAAGCTTGTTTCTCTACCTACCACGCATAACATTAACGCATCCCACGTCGATATTCATCGTAACAACTGCCGGGATGATTCTTTAAAAAGGACACGGATGATTTCCTTCCCCACCGTTCGTCAATGTGAGTTTGTGATCCGTCTCTAATCCGTCACGAGATGATCTATTCTGATATACGATTAGGATCGCCTGTCCATAGGATTCACCTATAGAAGATGTTTACCTCTAGCGAATAGGTATTTGAGGGAAGGTTCCAGATATGTCATCATCAGCGAACTGTATTGTGATTTATTACCATAAATCTGTTTTAACCAATACCACAATGTACCTAATTTCAGGAAATACAAAATTCATCACGACTAAGGTAGTGGCCAGACTGAGATTCTTGGAAGAATCCTAGGGAAATGCAGCCCAACAACAAAGAAAGTAGCTTACAAAACACTTCTTCGACCAATAATTGCATGTGACTCGTCAGTGTAGGGTCCGTACCAAACAGGACTGATGGCGGAAATGCAGAAGATCCAAAGAGGAGCACCACGTTTCGATATAGGTTCATTTGGCAAGCGCGAAAGCGTCACGGAAATACTCAGCCAGCTCCAGAGGCAGACGCTGTAAGAAAAGGCGTTGTGCAACACGTTATGGTTTTCTGTTAAAAGTTCCGAGCGCCTACCTTCCTAGAATAGTCAACCAGTATATGTATACCTCGCGAAAAGACCATGGAGATAAAATTAAAGAGATTCGAACCCACACGGAGGCTTACCAGCAATTTTGTATTGTGTTGAACTGGGAACCTAGAAACGAAGGAGAGGCTTCGTCCCCGCCGGCCCTCAGTGGTACAGAACCCCACAACAGCTACAGCAGTCCACTCACCCCACCGCCGCCCCACACCGAACCCAGGATTATTGTGCTGTTCCGCCCCCAGTGGACACTCCCCCCCCCCCCCCCCCTTAGGGAACGCCTCACACCACACGAGTGTAACCCCAATGTTTGCGTGGTAGAGTAATTATGGTGTACGCTTACGTGGAGACAGTGTTTGCGCAGCAATCGCCAACATAGTGTAAGTGGGGGGAAATAAGGGGGGGGGGGGGGGGAGGGACCAGCCCGCATCGGCCGAGGAAGATCAGCTACAGAAACCAAGACAAAATGCCGTTGCCCCATCTCCAATAGGGTGTTTTATTTTTTACTCTACAGAGCTGCGGGGATTTCAGTGTGTACGTGGATTCCAGGCATTTTTCAATAAATAATCAAACCAGCGAAAACGAGACATTGGAGCCTGATTCGTTCGTTTCAATTTGGAGTATATTTCTGGTGATGGACTTTGCTGTACTTGTACTTTCGACAACTTTGAAGATGGCATGACAAGGAAGAATATGAATTTCACTTAAAGTTCTCCTCCTAGCTTCATGTATAACCATACACTCAGAAATCATATTTGGAAAGAAACACGCAAGGATTTATTTCATCCTTCGTTTGCAAATCAGATAGAAGCGTAAACAACATCAAATATTGCAGAACATACATATGAAATTCCCAGAATGTGTTAAAAATACGAAAAGCGGAACATGAACCTATTTTCTTCACCTGTCTAATCCACGTCTTTAATCACTACGCTACGCCGAAAATGTATGTTTTTAGTCTTTTGTGTCAGCTTTCATAGTATTTTTTAAGGCTTATATCGCTGATGCGTCATTAAATAACGTTTAACTAAGTTCTCGATCGTGCTGAGCAACAGTCAAACAGAATTTTTTGAAAGAATACACCGCCATATGATTGTATATTTCTGTATTTTTCCTGTGTACAACCTAGATTTCGGCTTTCAGGCCATTATCGAGTACGATATTCTTAGACCATTAAAAAAATTTTGCTGTGCACCGTGCAGGATGATAAATATACAGTTCAACACATGTGCGTAACATTGATGTAACTGGTAAAAAATTAATCTCTTGTAGGAGCGCAGCATAGTATTGTACACACACGTCATATCTGGTGAAGTCAGCCCAAAGCAGATACACAGTGTGCGTTTACATGCTTTTGGCAGACATCAGATACGACCTCTACGGTCTTAGGACGGTGTATTCTTTAAAAAATATAAAAATTAAAAAAAGAAGACAGCTGTAACAGTAAGATGTTTGTAATGAACCTTCAGCGCACCGTCGCCGTGAAACAGCAGGCTGGTAGTCATTTGGGTCTTTGAAACAGCATAGTACTGTAACATGCATCTCAGTATGGCGTCTCTAAAGTTGTCGAACAGCACTGCAAAGACCATCAGCGGAAACATGTTGTTTTTGTTGTCGTTGTTGTTGTCTTCAGTCCTGAGACTGGTTTGATGCAGCTCTCCATGCCACTCTGTCCTGTGCTAGCTTCTTCATCTCCCCGTACCTACTGCAACCGATATCCTTCTGAGTCTGCTTAGTGTATTCATCTCTTGGTCTCCCTCTGCGATTTTTACCCTCCACGCTGCCCTCCAATGTAAATTTGTGATCCCTTGATGCCTCAGGACATGTCCTACCAACCGAACTCTTCTTCTAGTCAAGTTGTGCCACAAACTTCTCTCCTCCCCAATCCTATTCAATACCTCCTCATTAGTTACGTGATCTATCCACCTTATCTTCAGCATTCTTCTGTAGCACCACATTTCGAAAGCTTCTATTCTCTTCTTGTCCAAACTAGTTATAGTCCATGTTTCACTTCCATACATGGCTACACTCCATACAAATACTTTCAGAAACGACTTCCTGACACTTAAATCTATATTCGATGTTAACAAATTTCTCTTCTTCAGAAACGCTTTCCTTGCCATTGCCAGTCTACATTTTATATCCTCTCTACTTCGACCATCTACATACTCGTACGTATCTTTGCGAGAGCAATGTATCACGTCAAAAACGTCTACTATTACAAAAGTTTATATTTTTCTATGAGATCACGATGAGCTAAAATCTGTCACGAAAGTATTTGCGATGAAAGGAAAGTTAGATTAGTAAAGAAACCAGACTGTTGGTAACAAGTTACGACAGAAAACGGAGAAAAAATGTTTAGTCGTCTATCCCCAGGATCAAGGCAGTCCCAGTAACAGCTACAACAAGTGTATTAAGGCAATCATAGTTACGGGGTAATCGCCTCGTCGAACGAAGAACCTTCCAACTATACCAGCTCTCTGGTACTTTCGGAGCCCAAAGATCCAGAATAAAAGAAAATACATACGGAACGGGTATCAACGACAGACGACGACTCCTGCTGAGTGCGCGCTGGGCTCTGGCGAAAGAGCTAGTGAGCGACAACGGCAGCTGCTCCGCGGGCTCCGTCACAGTTTGTCCTCGTGGTTGACACGCTGCGTTAAAAGCGTGCTCGCTGGTTTACTCTCGCTATCACCTCGGTTAGAGCCTCACACTCGCCTGCGGCGAGAGACTGGAGCCCCGGCGCCACGGTCCAAATTAGCGCCGGATTAATTGCTTCGGGCGCCGGCGGCACTGACTGCGGCCTTGCGCAGGCCGCGTCACCAACCTGTCACAGCGCCCGAGCCTTCGATACCGCTTCGCGAACTCACAACCCGACGATCACCTTTCAACCAAACCTAGACGTCGAGCTACGCTACAGACCATTACGACACGACAAATACTCCACAAAAAATAATATAACACAAAATAATTATTTTCAGTGTTCTTTGGTCTTCCTGTTTCCGTAAGCATCGCGTCACTCGGCACATCATTGCCTCGCGGGTCATCAAAGCAGATGCCCAGTAGCAGAAACGTTCAACCGACCTCCCCCCCCAGGAAGGTCCTCTAACTTGCCTACAAAGAGGTGGCTGTAAAACTAAAATTCCGAAAAATGAAACTGTTTCATTACATACCGGGTGATCAAAAAGCCAGTATAAATTTGAAAACTGAATAAATCACGGAATAATGTAGATATAGAGGTACAAATTGACACACATGCTTGGAATGACATCACCACGCGAGAGTTACGGAAATGCTTCAGGAACTCGGGTTGAAGTCGCTAAAGGAAAGGAGGCGTTCTTTTCGTAAATCGCTCCTGAGGAAATTTAGAGAACCAGCATTTGAGGCTGACTGCAGTACAATTTTGCTGCCGCCAACCTACATTTCGCGGATACACCACAAAGAGAAGACAGATTAGGGCTTGTACAGAGGCATATAGGCAATCATTTTTCCCTCGTTCTGTTTGGGAGTGGAACAGGGAGAGAAGATGCTAACTGAGGTACCCTCCGCCACGCACCGTATGGTGGATTGCGGAGTATGTATGTAGATGTAGATGAATGGCATGGGGTTTTATTAGAACCAGAAACATACGAAAGTTCTAAAATGTCCGACAGATGGCACTTCATCTGATCAGAATAGCAATAATTAGCATAACAAAGTAAGACAGAGCAAAGATGATGTTCTTTACAGGAAATGCTCAATATGGTCATCATCATTCCTCAACAATAGCTGTAGTCGAGAAATAATGTGAACAGCACTGTAAAGTTTGTCCGGAGTTATGGTGAGGAATTGGCGTCGGATGTTGTCTTTCAGCATCCCTAGAGATGTCGGTCTATCACGATACACTTGCGACTTCAGGTAACCCCAAAGCCAATAATCGCACGGACTGAGGGCTGGGGACCTGGGAGGCCAAGCATGACGAAAGTGGCGGCTGAACACTCGATCATCACCAAATGACGCGGGCAGGAGATCTTTCACGCAATTAGCAATATGGGGTGGAGCGCCATGCTCCATAAACATCGTACGTTCCAGCATGTGTTTATCAGCCAGATTGGGTATGATGCGATTCTGTAACATATCGGCGTACCTCTCACCTGTCACGGTAGCAGTCACTGACGTTTGCTGTCCAGCGCCATCTGTCAGACATTTTGTGAACTTTGTTTTTTTTTGCTCTAATAAAACCCTATCTACATTATTCCGTGGTTTATGAAGTATTCAAATTTATACTGACTATTTTAATCACCCGGTATATCAAAAGAAAAAATCACTCAAGAAAAACCATTAATTTAAAACTAACCGAATAGGTGGTCTTTAGGAGGTGAAATTCTGGCACTTCCAGTAGATGAATCTAAAACTAAAAACCCAAATACTTGTTACTGTGACGATGCCAGTTTCTAGAAAAATATTTCGAATTCTATTTTATTATACTTATCGGCCGATGGTGATGTGGATATACATCTCATTAGGGCACGGCTGCAAAGGAAGTAGCCACTTTATTTTATTATTACTTTTATTGTTCTTGTTTATGTTCTATATTTGTCACATTTGGAGATTCTTGTACTATTGTTCCTATGTTACAGGCTTGACCTTAGAAACGAGTAAATCCTAGTGTTTTTTACTTTGTACATAGATTGCTGAGCTGCCATTTTAACATTTATTTTTACAACCACAACCTGATATCCGTTACAGTTAAAATAAAAAGCTAATCCTAGCTTCTGGATTCCAGGACGAGAGTTTCCGCTCATGGTGACAGCAGGTGGGTCTCTCTGATTCTGGGAGTGCAAGTGATCTGCCCTTCCTCTGTTATCTTACGTTTTCTGCCTCTTTGCCTTCCCTAAATCTCTGAGGAAGGAACGAAACAGTTCCAGAAGCTAGGACTAGTGTTTTTACTTTTAAATGTGTGTACTGGAAATGAAGGAGTTTCCTATCGAAGGTGAGTACTAACAGAGACAACAGAGGACGCGAAGGGGCAATAGAGCGGAATGAATACTGTCTTGAAAAGAGATTATAAGGTGAATATCAATAAAAGTAAGGCAAGCTTAATAGAATGCAGTCGAATTAAATCAAATGATGCTGGGGGAATCAGACTAGAAAAAGAGAAACTAAAACTAGCATTTGAGTTTTGCTGTTTGGGGAGCGAAATAACTGATGACTGCCGAAGCAGAGACGCTAAAAAATGCAGTTTGTTAATAGTAAGAGAAGCGTTTCTGATAAAGTGAATTCAGTTGACATCGAATATAAATTTAGATGTTAGGAAATTTTTTAAGTTATTTGTGTGGAATGTAGCCTCTTACGGAAGTAACGTGTGGACGATGAGCAGACATGAAAGAAATACAAGCTCTGAAACGAGGTGCTACAGAAAAATGTTGAAAGTGGACAGATCGAATAATTAACGAGAAGATACTGAATCTAACTCGGGAAAAAAGAAACTTATGACACAACATGACTAAAATAAAAAGATCGGTTAATAGGACACATCAATAAATTCCAAATTTTGAAATGTAAGGTAGTGTTATGGGTGGAGTGGGGCCATCAGTATGCTAACTTTTTTTATATCACTATGGGACTTAACATCTATGGTCATCCGTCCCCTAGAACTACTTAAACCTAACTAACCTAAGGATATCACACAACACCCAGTCCTCACGAGGTATGCTAACTGGTTTGCTGCTTCCCACCACTAATTCCTGTTTTGTGCCAACTTCTGCATCTCACAGCAGCACTTGTAGCTTACGTCCTCTGTTATTTGGTGGATGTTTTCCAGTCTCTGTCTTCCCCTACAGTTTTGACACTCTACGGCTCCCTCTAGTATCATGGAAGTTATTCCTTGACGTCTTAACACATGTCCTATCATTCTGTCCCATCTTTCTGTCAGCGCTTGCCATTTGTTCCTTCCTTCGACGATTCTATGGAGTAACTCCTCATTCCCTTCCTTACTAGTCCAGCTAATTTTAAACATCTTTCTGCAGCACCACATCTGAACCGCTTCGATTGTTTTCTTTTCCAGTTTTCCTACCGTCTATGATTCACTACCATACAATGCTGTGCTCCAAACACACGTTCTCAGAAACTACTTCTTCAGATTAAGGTCGATAATGGGTACTGACAGATTTGAATTGGCTAGGAACGCCCCTTTTGCCTGTGATAATCTGCATTTTGTGTCCTCCGAGCTTAGTCCACTGAGAGTTATTTTGCTTCCAAGGTAGCATAATTCCTTACTTTGCCTATTTCATGGATCCCAGTTCTGATGTTAACTTTAGCACTAACCTTATTTCTGCTTCTTGCATTACTTAGGCCTTTCTTTCGTTTACTGTCAAACCATGTTCTGAATTCGTTGCACAGCTCATTCCATGCAATAGATGATGTAATTCTTCCTTATTTTCACTGAGGCTAGCAATACCATCAGTGAATCTTACACTGATATCCTTTCACAACGAATTTTAATCCCATTTTTAACCTTTCTTTTATTTCGACCATTCGGTGTATAGATTGAACAATAGGGGTGCAGGCCTCCCTCTCTGTCTTACACATCTTTCTAACCTAGCATTTCGCTCTTGGCCTTCCATTTTATTATTCCAAATGGTTCAAATAGCTCTGAGCACTATGGGACTTAACTTCTGAGGTCATCAGTCCTCTAGAACTTAGAACTACTTAAACGTAACCAATCTAAGGACATCACACACATCCATGCCCGAAGCAGGATTCGAACCTGCGACCGTAGCGGTCGCGCGGTTCCAGACTGTAGCGCCTAGAACCGCTCGGCCACTCCCGCTGGCTTTATTATTCCCTTTTGGTTCTTGTACATATCGTATATTACCCTTACAAAGCTTATGCACGTTTTCTAAGAATTTCAAACATATAGTACAACTTTCCATTATCGAATGCTTTTTCTAGGTCGAAAAATCGAATGTAAGTGTCTTGATTTTTCTTACGCCTCCTTTCATCATCAAGCGCAACGTCAGAATGGCCTCTCTGGTGCCTTTACTTTTCCAAAAGCCAAACTGATCCTCATCTAAAGCTCCTCTATTTCGTTTCTTTTTTTCTGTATACTATTCGCGTCTGCTACAGTTTAACAACTCCAAAAGACAGGAGTCTGTTTCCAAATAAATTTCAAGAGTAACGAGTTTGTTAATGCTACGATGCGTATCCTCTAACATGTCTCTTTGGACGCCATGGGAAAGTGTAATATGGTGGCACCGTTATGAGGTCACTTCCTGCTGCGCGTAATCGTAAACCAGGCTGTGCCGATAAACAAGGAGTGCGTGCCGGGACTGTGCAAGGGCGTGAAACGAGGACGGGAACACTGCGATTGTCGCCCGCGTACACCATGCGAGTTGTTTCCGACTCCGCGGAATACCGTCCCCAATAATCATATTACGTATCTGTTTGTTTCTACAATAGATGCAGCTCGCGTTGGCTGCTTAGCATGGTGATATACTTTCATCCCTGCCCCTACGTTTCTGTGCGTTACGAGACTTACTGTTCCGTTGTGGTTGTGCTTTCTGGGATAGCAACTGTCACCCCTTGAGATTGCAGTTATACAACGAAAGCCTTTATTCGCCTCAAAGCATGAGGACTGACAGATAGTCATCCTCTCTCAATCCCGGTATGTGCTTGAATAACTGAGGTACCTCTACAGTGTACAAAACAATTTTCCAGTGACATACATCATGAACGTGATATTATAGTACACAGCCACGAATCAGAGTGTCGCCATGTGCTGTGTAAAAGCTCACTAGAAATGAAGCAGAAGACGAGCTGGCCAAAGCACCCACTTACAGACAGAATGAGGAAACACATACGAGTGCCAGCTGCAGACATTTTCAACATCCTTAACCTATTAATTAGAAAGAAGTCTAACGCAAAAGTCGTGAAAATAAAGAGGCAGAGATTATTCCGCAATTAATCCGGTATTCTTGACTAAATTGTGGCACCAGTAACATCAGTGTTCCACAAGGTTTAGGAAAGCTACAGCACTGCTACCATCAACAACGGCTTTTACAGGGAACACCTACAAGACTGTTAGTGTAGGCTTCGGCGGCCGTTGTCACTGTCAGTAGCATTTTTCGGGCTACGTGACCACAATGTCAATAAGTAAAATTCTGCAACGTTTCGGCCACTGTTGCCAGTTGCCTTCCTGAGGGTGTTTTGCTTATTACTGAATGAGAATGACTCAAGTTCTTATATAGTAGTGGAAGAAGGAAGACTAGCAGCAAGTAAAAAGCTGTATGTCATAACTGCCGTCCGTTTCTCTTTCGTCTATTTTCACCAAAAACAGGAAATTAAGCAAATGGCAATAGAGGACGTTTACTTCTAACAGTAGCAAGAATAAAGCAGATACCAATGAAGGACGTATAATAACCCTCCGCTCATCCTCAGTACACTATCAAATCACGAAAAACAGCTTCTTCCACTAGTATATAAGAACTAAACTTTTCCTCATTCAACAGGTGCCAGCCGCTGTGGCCGAGTGGTTCTAGGCGCTTCAGTCCGGACCCGCGCTGCTGCTACGGTCGCAGGTTCGAATCCTGCCTCGGGCATGGAAGTGTGTGATGTCCTTACGTTAGTTAGGTTTAAGTAGTTCTAAGTTTAGGGGACTGATTACCTCCGATGTTAAGTCCCATAGTGCTTAGAGCCATATGAACCAACAATAAGCAAAACACTCTGAGGGAGCCCGTTTGCAACAGTGGCCGAAACATCGGAGAGTTTTATATATTGACAATGCGGTCACATAACCTGAAAAAAATTATTGACACGTAATGTATTATTCATAAGAGCCTCCCGAGTTACAGAAGACAACTGCACGAAAAGTAGAATAGATACAGGAAATAGCCACACGTTGGTGGATACAGCACCTGTCGAAGTTTTTAAGTCATATTACATATGCTCAACATAGACAGCGTTTATGACGAGGCGAACGTCAATATGGTAGTGAAACTCTGGCCATACACGACCCAACACGTCATAGTCAATATCAGCCTTCTTTGCACCTCCTCCAAATTAAGTGGCAGTGTTGGCAGAAACACACGATATTTGACTTAACCCTATAAGAAGAAATCACACAGTTAAATTGGATGACCACGGGGCCATTGCAAAAGAGAAGAATAACGATGAGAAGCACGTAAAATCAAACGTCGAAGCGATTCGGCACTGAGGTAATCGCGAACGTCCAAAAGAAAGTGTGGTACAGCACAGTCTTTCCTCCAAAATGAAGTCACTACTGTCTTGAGGTAAAAGTGGCATAAGCCAGTGCTGCTGCAAGTCCACTTAAATGAAATAAGTCGCAGTCTGCTCTGCAAAGAAAATTGGTCCATAAACATTTGGAGATGACATGACACAAAAGATGGTAACTTTAGGTGAATCACGAAACTGTTCAACAATCTATTGTGGATGTTGTGTGCCCCAAACATGGACGATTCACCTTGTAAGAAAAATGACACGTGGCTTCATCACCGAAAAACAACTTTTGAGACAAACCGTCTTACTCCAACTGTATAGAATGCGGCAGATAGTTGATCCCGGTATCGACAGTTATCTGCTCGCATGTGTCGTCCAATTCTTGGGGCTCCTGACGAATGATTTCCACACAGGCTACACTTTCTCTGTTGACGGATCCGGGTAGCTTATTTTCTTTGCATTACATAAGCAGCCAGTACGTGTTGTACCATCCATGGATTCTTTTGGCTATTGGAGATTTGACCTGATATCTGGTGTGAAATCTTAGCTAGACCGTCGCAGTTGGCTCACATTTAGCGATTTCAGTGACATAACGCACGCGTCCTTCCATTACGCGCCATGTTCTGCCACGCATGCCGCCTACCGGTGCTCTCAGTAATTACACTAGGGCGGCTATTACAAACCGAAAGTTTAAAGAGAGAGTCCACTGATACGTATCATTCTTCTGTATATCTCGTGATTTTAAGACAGTAGCATTCGGAATCCTTGGAGGTACTTAGGAATATCCCTGATTATTTCATTGGCATGGTGATATCCACAGTATGCGACTGTGGCAAAGAGGTGAATGCCAATCACATATTCCGAACAGATACGATGGTAGAAGTCAGCCACTTAAAAGAAAAGGAGTGACAGTAGTGCACTGTTTGTATTTGACAGTGCCTGTGAATTTCGATGCAATCTTCCTTCGGACTTGCATGCACCCCCAAAGGAATAGACACTGTTGATGATTTATAGTCACATTAAATCATTAAATGTATTTGCAAAATGCGTGTACAGTAAAACCATGGCTATACAATTTACTAGAAACAAATGAAAGTTTGAGCCAGACTGGTACTCGAACCCAGATTTTCCACTTTACGCGAGCGGCTGGCTTAACAGCTTCAGCTGTCCGAGCATGCCTCACAGATAGACCAAAACTACCATTCGTCCCAGTGTCTGCTTCCAATAACTTGTATAGCTGTAGTGGTACCGTATTCGCAATTTGGTAATACTTTTCATAATTTAATACGACTATAAATCGTCAGCAGTGTCTGTTTCTCATGCTTGCATGTCCGAAAAAACACTGAATCGAACTTTACAGACACTGATAAATAAGGACACTGGACTAATGTATATCATGCCAAAGCCAAGTCAGTCTGACGAGATAGCTAAAATAAGTCTCACATAATTGTGGAACACTATGGATAGCAGACACTGGGACATATGGAACTCTGGGTCTATCCGTGAAGCGTGATCGGACAGCCGAAGCTGTTAAGGTAAACGCTCGCATAAACCAGGAAATCCGGGTTCATGTCCTGTCCGGGAAAAATTTTGATTTGTTTCTTGTAAATTGTAGAGCTGTGGTGACAACCTATTCGCAATTCGTGAATATATTTCATGAGAAAGAGTAATTTTGCAACAGCAACATCTGGGAAGAGCGTTTTTCGTGCTAACAGTACCGTACCAGTGAGCGCCTCAGCTGGATCTGTCAGCTGTTAAGAGATGAAAGGCTGAGAGAAGCGCCGCTGACTGTTAAACTGCTCGGCAGAGGTCTCTGCTCGCTTCCCTGAGAGAACGTGCGCCGTGCCGGAAGGTAGTAGCGAGTGAGACCAGGCCAGCATAAACAGGAAGCTGGTGGCGTTTTAACGGCCTCGCCTGGAGGAAGTATATGGTAAGCTGAGCAGGAGGAAGCAACCGCTGCCCCACTGCGCAACGCAGGAACTTTCCGCTGCGAAGAAGAGGCAGCGGCTGCAACAGTTGCGGCTCTCGAAACACTCAGTAATTTAGTGGGTAGGTAGCAAGTCAATAACACTCGTTCTACGGAACCACTGAGCCTGTTGAGCGTGTCACAGTGTGTATGGCTAACTGCCTAATCTGACCAAGGTACGATGGTAGATTACGTGCCGCAGTTGATGGCCTGATCTACTTCTTAACTTCACGCAGTTGCATTTGGTTTCCACACTTGACGTCGACAAGAAAACAAGGCGTCGGTGTATGAGGCGTAGGCATGAAGCTTAAATTACCGCCTCCAAAAAAAAAAAAACAAGTTACATAATTTTTTTGTTTGTTTGTATATCCATGTCTGCAGTCCCGGTACACTTTGAAATCACCCCGCCACATTGTTGAAGCGCGCCGCTAGAGTAAGCGAAACCAAATGGTGCAGCCCACTGATGACGTATAGTGCGGAACTGACACCAAGTTTAACGGTCGCAGCTCCTGAATTCTTGGAGATGATAATTAAAACTGAATGACTATTCCTACAGACAGTAAGGGTGGAAGAGCAAGAAAGAAGTGATCGGATTAAAGAGAGCCTAAGACAGGATGAAATCTTTTGCTCCTATTGTTCAGTCTATACATCAAAGAAGCAATTATAGAAATAAAAGGACGGTTCAAGGAGTGGGATTACACAATTGAGGGTGAAAGAATATCTATGGTAAGAGCCGCGGTTGACAGGTTGACATTGTTACAGTCCGTAAAAGTGAAGAAGAGATGCAGGACATGCTGAATGGAATGAATAATCTAATGAGTACAGAATATGGACTGAGAGTAACCCGAAGAAAGACCAAAGTAATGAGAGATAGCAGAAATAAGGTCAGTTAAAGATTTAATACAAAACTGACGAACACAAGGTAGACGGAGTTCACGAATTGTGCTGCCTTCGACGGAAAAAAATAAAAAATAAAAAAAACACGGTAGACGAAACGAAAACATTAAATGCAGATTAGTAAAGGGAGAGAGTGCATTCACGTTCAGTAAAAGTCTGTTAGTATCAAACATCGACCGTAATCTGAGGAAGAAATTTTTAAGAATGTACGTTTAGAACACAGCATTGCATGGAACTGAAACATGGCCTATGTGAAAACTGGAAAACAAGAGACTCAAAGCGCTTAAGAGTTCTCCGCAGAATCGACGAAGAAAGGAACATGCAGGAAATACTAAGGTAAACACTTTAGAGGATGACAGAGATTGGAATACAACCAATAAACAATTGAGAACGTCAGATGCAAGCGCTACTCCCGAATGAAGAGAGCCACAGGAGAGGAATTAGTGGCGGGGCGCATCGAACCAGTCATAAGACTGATGACTCACATGAACACTACCCCTGTGAGATACCGGATGGTTGTAAGTGCAGTTTGCTATGGTCGCAGGTTCGAATCCTGCCTCGGGCATGGATGTGTGTGATGTCCTTAGGTATAAGTAGTGCTGAGTTCTAGGGGACTGATGACCTCAGCTCTTAAGTCCCATAGTGTTCGGAGATATTTCTGCAAGTGCAGTTACTCACGAAGGCTCATTGTGGGCTGTTATTATCGTAAACAGCGGAACTTGCTAGACATGCTAATGCGTTAATGCGGAACCAGTTTAGGCTGGAAAGAAATTAGTGTCCAGTTTTGGCAACCACGAGCAAATCTGGCACTCTACAACATCTCGTCGATGATTCCTGTGTCCATATTTTTAAAAAATTGTGTAAGCTGCTGTTAATAATGCCTTCTCAGTTGTCTGACCATTTCTGGCCACATCCTGTTCATAACCCATTATACATCTTTCTTGCATTCCAGCGCCAGATTTTCCCTTGGTGGCTAAAATACACTACTGGACATTACAATTGCTACACCAAGAAGAAATGCAGATGATAAACGGGTATTCATTGGACAAATATATTATGCTAAAACTGACATGTGATTACATTTTCACGCAATTTGGGTGCATAGATCCTGAGAAATCAGTACCCACAACAACCACCTCTGGCCGTAATAACGACTTTGATACACCTGAGCATTGAGTCAAACAGAGCTTGGATGGCGTGTACAGGTACAGCTGTCCATGCAGCTTCAACATGATACCACAGTTCATCAAGAGTAGTGACTGACGTATTGTGACGAGCCAGTTGCCCGGCCATCATTGACCAGACGTTTCCAATTGGTGAGATATCTGGAGAATGTGCTGGCCAGGGCAGCAGTCGACCATTTTCTGTATCCAGAAAGGCCTGTACAGGACCTGCAACATGCGATCGTGCATTATCCTGCTGAAATGGAGGGTTCCGCTGGGATCGAATGAAGTGTGGAGCCACGGGTCGTAACACATCTGAAATGTAACGTCCACTGTTCAAAGTGCCGTCAATGCGAACAAGAGGTGACCGAGACACGTAACCAATGGCACCCCATACCATCACGCCGGATGATACGCCAGTATGGCGATGACGAATACACGCTTCCAATGTGCGTTCACCGCGATGTCGCCAAACACGGATGCGACCATCATGATGCTGTAAACAGGACGTGGATTCATCCGAAAAAATGACGTTTTGCCATTCGTGCACCCAGGTTCGTCGTTGCGTACACCACGGCAGGCGCTCCTGTCTGTGATGCAGCGTCAAGGGTAACCGCAGCCATGGTCTCCGAGCTGATAGACCATGCTACTGCAAACGTCGTCGAACTGTTGGTGCAGATGTTTGTTGTCTTGCAAATGTCCCCATCTGTTGACTCAGGGATCGAGACGTGGCTGCACGATCCGTTACAGCAATGCGGATAAGATGCATGCCATGTCGACTGCTAGTGATATGAAGCCGTTGGGATCCAGCACGGTGTTCCGTATTACTCTCCTGAACCCACCGATTCCATATTCTGCTAACAGTCATTGGATCGCGACCAACGCGAGCAGCAATGTCGCGATACGATAAACCGCAATAGCTATAGGCTACAATCGGATCTTTATCAAAGTCGGAAACGTGATGGTACGCATTTCTCCTCCTTACACGAGGCATCACAACAACGTTTCACCAGGCAACGCCGGTCAACTGCTGTTTGTTTATGAGAAATCGGTTGGAAACTTTCCCCATGTCAGGACGTTGTAGGTACCGCCAACGGCGCCAACCTTGTGTGAATGCTCTGAAAAGCTAATCATTTGCATATCACAGCATCTTCCTCCTGTCGGTTAAATTTCGCGTCTGTAGCACGTCATCTTCGTGGTGTAGCAATTTTAATGGCTAGTAGTGTAGGAACTTATTTCTTTCACAGTAAGTCGGTTCTGCATTAGCGCATCAGAATATCTACAAAGTTTTGCTGCCATGAGATAATTAGAGCCCATACTGGACCTCTGTGAGCAGCTGTACTTTGATTAAAACAAGCAGGTGCTGCAAACGAGGTATACGAAGAGGATGCCAACGTGTCGAGCACCAGTAGTGAATCGACGATTGCTGTGACAGGATCGGGAGTTCACTCGTATGTCGGGCAGTATCGTGAGGAACGCACTGTGCCACGTCGTGTCACTGCGATCCCGTTCTACAGCAGAGACGGTAGACCGGCGAGCGCCACAGTGCGATGCGGGATACCCGGATGCCCGTGCAGACAGACGAGACACGAGCGTGCGGGCGATGCACTCCGGTGTCTGCAGCGCGGTCGACACGGTCCGCGGAGCAGGCGGCCCATTACGAGCGCGCAGCCGATCGGCCGGCCGGTCCCGCGCGGCGCCATAAATCCGCTGGCGGGCTAGGCGCAGCTTTCCTCGCGCGGGGCTTGCTTTCTCGGCGCCACGGCGCGCCGCACAGCCGGTCACGTCGGGACGCGGTAATTGTGTCGGGGGCGGCGGTAGGCCCGCGCCACTCTGCCGTCGTATGGCGATGCGCGGGCCCCAAGGCGGCCGCTTTTCCTCACGCCGCGCTGCAGCTTTCCCGCCCGCTGCACGACGACGACGTCGCGGCCTCGCGCCTTTACTGCGGTGGCGCAACCATCTCGAAGAGAAGAAGCATGGGCGGTTAGCTTTTTTTTTTCCTTTATTGAGTTTCGATTGCCCCCTAAGGGGGCGGGCTGGCAGCAGCTTAGTATGCCGTTCTTCAGCCCACAGAATTTGTTTTAAAAAGATGAAGATAATAAATAATAAAAACAGGCGATAAAATCGGAGACTTAAATGGTAACATGGGGGAAAAATTGTGGAACTTAAACCATAGAACGAAGGGATGATGATGCTAATAAAATACATAAGACGCAGACAGGTAAAATAATAGACAGACAATTAAAAAACACGGCTACAGTCTGGCTTCTGAAACTTCCTGGCAGATTAAAACTGTTTGCCGGACCGAGACTCGAACTGGCGGGCAAGTGCTCCACCAACTGCAGAGTGAAAATCTCATTCTGCAAATAACCCCCAGGCTGTGTCTCCGCAATATCCTTTCTTTCAGGAGTGCTAGTTCTGTAAGGTTCGCAGGAGAGCTTCTGTAAAGTTTGGAAGGTAGGAGACGAAGTACTGGCAGAAGTAATGCTGTGAGGACGGGGCATGAGTCATGCTTGGGTAGCTCAGTTGTTAGAGTACTTGCCCGCGAAAGGCAAAGGTCAATAGTTCGAGTCTCGGTCCGGCACACAGTTTTAATTTTCCAGGAAGTTTCATATCAGCGCATACTCCGCTGCAGAGTGATACTCTCATTCTAAACTGGTTTCTGTTCACAAGTGACATAAAATTCGCAGCCACCGACAGCATGATTTCTGTTCGCAAGACTTCGGAAAGAAGAAACAACACTGAACATTCACTTGAAAACTGCACTAAAAAGTTGGAAAATATGACATACCACAGCCGAGGGAAGGTGGGGGGAACCTGGACAGACGATGGGAAAATAAAAATGGGGGGAAGGAGAGGAAAAACGAAGGGGGGAGGGGGGGGACCAGCTATGACGAGCCCATAAGACGGGGGGGCAGTGCTGGGTTTAGGCAACAGGGAGTGGGGAAAGGCAGAGGAGGGGAATACAAAAGGGGGGAGAAGGGAAGTAGGGAGATGGTAGGTGGGGAGAAAACAAGAAAGAAGGGAGGGGGGAAGAGGGAGCCCAGGGAAAAGACAGAGGAAAGGAGGGGGAAGTGAGGATCAGAGTTGATAGGAAGGATAAATGGAGGGAGAGAGGGCATCATCCGGGAGGGGGACTTGATGGAAGCCACCTTGGGAAAGGAGATGAAGTGTACAGCGGTGAAGGGTAGGGGGGACACCACAGTAAAGGCGTGGCAGAGGGCGGGGACAGGAGACAAGAGGAGGGGAGCAGCCAGGGGGTGAGGTGGATAAGGCGGTAGGAGGTGTAGAGTATGCGGATATGTTCGAGGAATAGGAGCAGATGGGGGAAAGGAATGAGGTCCTAGAGGATCCGCGTGGGGGAAGTGAGGCGTATAAGGAAGGCGACGCCGAGCGCATGATGCTCAAGGATCTGGAGGGACTTATACAATTTGGGGGCGGTTAGCTCCTCTACTCCAGTGTTCTTTATACAACGTTACAGCAATATAGTGAAAAGCACCTCGAGAGAGACAGAAGATATCCCAAACACATTCAGATCTAAAGTATCCCCACAGACCGTGCAGTCGAACGTCAACGTTCAGCGCGCTGAATTCAACGTGCTGCTGAACGCTCTCAGGAATGATGCGACTGGTGCACACGGTACGTGGGCCCCAACGTGATACACGCTATCACAACACACTCCGGCGGCAGTTGCGGGAACGTTCTAGGTCGTAAATCACACTATTTACTAAAAGGGCGCGCGTAAAATTCACACTTTAGCTCTATTAAAACGGACATTTCCTCCACTGTCCACGAAAAGAAAAGTACCATGTCCAATCAATAATCAGGGTTATAAAAGTTCCATTACAAACAGTGCGATAGAAATTTGCAATACTTCTTCACATAAGATAAACATTATTTCATCATTCCCACATTTTAGATCAGAGAGCATACAGCCCTCTGACCGAACACGCTGAGCTACCGTGCCAGCGTACGCTAAAACAACATAATAAAGAATATTTCCATTCCTAGGATGTCACCTGAATAACTAATCCATCGCGGACATTTCAACCCTTCTGCAGCTATCCAAGCCGACTGTTGGTGATATGATCGTGGACTGGGAACATGAAGGAACAACTACAGCTAAATCACGACCAAGCGGACATCATGTGCTGACCGACGGAGACCGTTAAGCTCTGTGGGATGTGGTTCTAAGAACATGCATGAAATGAGCGGAAGGAACCAGTCCTGGGTTCGAAAATACTACCAGCAGTCAGGCAAGCACAAGGATTGACCACCTTGAAGGTGGAGAGGGGAAGAAAGGAAAGGAAAGGAAAGGAAAGGAAAGGAAAGGAAAGGAAAGGAAAGGAAAGGAAAGGAAAGGAAAAGGACCAATGCTGCCAGCCGCACTGAGACATTACGCGGAATCGGCGGCGACGAATGAAAATGTGTACCGGACCGGGACTCGAACGCGGGATCTCATGCTTACTTGGCAGATACAGTAACAACTGCGCCCTCCGGGACACAGTGTTATCGCAACTGCACGGACTATCTCGCCTCGTTTCACGGCCGATCCACACTCCCATCGAACTCTTCATATCCGCAGCCCCTGTCCATTTCCTCCATATTCTCTCTTCATATTCCCACAGGAGGTCGGACGTATCCGCACTAAAGAAGGTGGATTCATTGTCCAGCTAAGCCTATCAAATTGTATGAATGTGTGGTGTCTGTTCTTTCGGACGTGTCCGAAATAACAGACAGTCCACATTCATACAACAATTTCTACATATCCCCCATTTATTTATCTGTATTAGTAGTTTAAGTGTTTAACCACCCACCAGTGCCATAGTACTTGTGATTTATAAAGTGCGGGAGTAACTTTAGTTTATAAAGATGGGTTACAGCAAGTTATAGCATATAACAACAACTACATATGAAGCAGAATGAGCGGAGTGTGTGCTGATATGAAACTTCCTGTGTGCCGGGGCGGGACCTGGGAACTCCAGACCTTTGCCTTGCAGTTGCCAGCAAAAAAAAGGTCCCTAGTATCATTCTCTGTCCGCCACACAGTTTCAGTCTGCCACGAAGTTACACATAAAATAATTTGGCAAAATTTTTGAAAACCGAACAGAAATGTTTTAAAAACCAATACCCCCTCCCCCCCCCCCCCCCCCTTCCGCTCAGCACGGGAGCTGCAATGCTGTAGGGGATAGACTGACTATCACTAGGTTAGCGTAGGGAGTTAAAAATTAGGGAGTACAATGTTCGGCCAATTCTTCGTAAGCTGACGTTGAGATAATGTAAAGAGTGACTCTACTGGACGTTGGATGACTGCAAACGAGTGAAAAAAATAGTTCAAATGGTTCTGAACACTATGGGACTAGACATCTGAGGTCGTCAGTCCCCTAGACTTAGAACTACTTAAACCTAACTAACATCAGAACATCACACACATCCATGCCCGAGGCATGATTCGAACTTGCGACCGTAGCAGCAGTGCGGTTGTGGACTAATGCGCCTAGAACCGCTCGGCCACAGAGGCCGGCTTACAAACGAGTGATCTGGAGCAATTAATCACATTATATCCTGTGACAATCCCATGGATGGCGTTGGGTTTGGCATGGACAACGTTACCTGCCGTCAGCTGCAGTGCCAACAATGAAGTAGGGAGCAGGTGTTGGTGTGATAAGGGAGTCATTATTGGGGTTAAAGTGTGGTCGCCTTATTGTGCTTAAGAACACGCTAATGCAGAAAGGTACCAACACATCTTACACCACTGTGTATTGCGTATAGTACAGAAACAGTCTGGTGACAATGACTAACTGTGTCAAAGTAGCCTGTCATAAAGCAGTATCTGTGAGTCACTGCTTTGTGAACAAAATAATTCCTGAAATGAACTATCGTGGCCTGTGTACAAATTCGGAGCCAAAGGAAGTCCTATGGGATGTGCTAGGAGGCTTCGCTGCAGACCATAGCGTCCAACATGACTGCCTTCTCCGGTATCCGCTCTTTAGGAACAGTGGGCTGCTATTTCTCCACACACACGGTACCTTGCAGAAAATGTCCCTAGCAGAGTCCAAGCTGGCACAAAGCCACCCCATATTAATGTCCGTCAATAGCCCGGTTGCTTACGGTCACATAGGGTATTACTGGCGCATTTCAGCTGTCTGCCCCGGAGGTTCCCAGCTGCTGGCAATATGAGCGTGTTTGCATACATGCGCCACGAATTGTGGTGCACTTTCCCCTGTGAGAAATATACGATAATTATATTTAATTAAGAACAAATACATTTATAACTGTAGTTAAAGTAGTAAAATGAGTCAAACGGACAGAGGCTCACATTCGTTTTACTCATTTAATTAATTTTGACAACTGATGTTTTTCAGCAGTTTCCCACTTGATAATGACGTAAGGTCCAAACTGCAGTCATGGACATTATAATAAATAAAAGAGTCGATGGCGAGCATGACGTCATTTGAAAGTGTGTACGAATTTTAAAGGCGAATATTTTGAAACACAAACAAGCTTCAGGCATTTTTTTTTTCCTTTTTACCTGGAAACGTCTATTCGGCCGTCGTTTGCACTTTCTTGTGTGACAAAATACTGTAAGATTTGAAGCACCAATGACAACGAGAGCTGTAATGCGTAAACAATGTTTGAGCCCATAAGGGAGGGACAGATTATGCCTGTCGAGCAATATATGTTTTGCCTGTGACGCCATCGTACCACTATAGGCGTATGCGTGTGATTGTTACGAATTAATTTTGTGTAAATTTGTAAACTGGTGTAGCGTGGAAACGCTTTTAGCCAGGACACTGCTAAGGGTGTCACTGTGAATAGCTTCCGGAGCACTAATAGGACTCAAAAGTGAGACAGAAAATAAGTGAAAACAGGTAATAAACTGAAAATTACAAAATAATAAAAGATTTCGTCTCTTATCATTCGTAGATATGCTCGGAATGATAGAAAACCCAAGTCAGAAGGAAGTTCGCGTCGAAATAAATCCAGAAACTACTGTGCCGAGCTATGCGAAAGCTACGGCAGCGTCGAAAATGAAGTGAATAAGCAGCGCGAAGATATTACATAGATGGTCCATTGCATATACAGAAGATAGCTACAGACCAAATTAGTGATTCATCTATTCTATGTGGTGATTGTATTAAACAGAGTGCACATTAAATTACTTTTTTATGCGACACTTTTCGGTTGGTTGGTTCATTGGGGCAGGGGACCAAACAGCGAGGCCATCGGTCCCATCGGATTGGGGAAGGATGTGGAAGGAAATTGGCCGTGCCTTTACAAAGGAACCACCCCGGCATTTGCCTGAAGCGATTTAGGGAAATTACGGAAAACCTAAATCAAGATGGCCGGACGCGAGTTTGAACCGTCATTCTCCCGAATTCGATGATGATGATGATGTTTGGTTTGTGGGGCGCTCAACTGCGCAGTTATCAGCGCCCGTACAACTATCCAACCTTTTCTCAGGCCAATCTCGCCGCTTTAATGAAGGATGATGAAATGATGAGGACAAAACAAACACCCAGTCATCTCGAGGCAGGTGAAAATCCCTGGGAATGGAACCTGGGACCCCGTGCTCGGGGAGCGAGAACGGGACAGCGAGACCACGAGCTGTGGACCCCGAATTCGAGTCCAGTGTGCTGACTACTGCGCCACTTCGCTCGGTGACACGCTTTTTTTTTTATTTTATCCCCACGTTTTAAAGGAAAATCTACCGTGCCGATACGAACTGCGCACGCAGAAACTTTTTTCATTGTTTTTGTAGAAAAGTAAAATGCAACAGTCCAATCAGAAAATAAAACGTTGAATACATTCAAATTTTGCTTTCCTGTTGAGGACAAAGTTAAGTAGATTAACAGATAAAGAAGAGCGCACCTATTGCCGTTTGTGAGGAACCGGCAACGGTTTCTAGTGGAGTGTGGTGGGACAAATTACGAGAAACATGAACAAGGAGAGCTGGATGAAAACTCAAAACAGTGTCTCCTCGGAACACAAGGTCGCAAGTGGTACCGCCTGTCACGTCCCTGCGGCGGCTCTGAGTCTGTAGAGGTTATCTGTTAACCTGTGGCTCTTATCTGCTGCTACATCACTCCCCGGAGCGCAGTCTCTCGCGGCGAGAATCCGAGGAGTACGACGTTATTTGATAACGACTAATACCGCCGGCTAAACGACTGTTTTCGTCAGATCTACCCAGCAGCTAAATATGGACTTTTGAGAGTAATGTACACAGCTCTCCTCCTCTACTTTTACATTTAGCTATGCAATATATTACTTCGGTAATCCAACATTTAACTAAAAGGAAAAGAATGTTTTTCCGTGTAATACGAAACATTAAATCACATTTCTTCAATCTCTTATCTATCACGTGGGTAATACGACTGCTGCGATTACGTAGATGAGTTGACAAGTGGCAGCGCCGCAGGGAAATCTTAATGACAGTGTCGGTACGAGACTAGTTGATGGACAGATTCTGAACGTCTGATAGTGCGTCACTTTTTTTCTTATTTATTTTTTTATTAAATGGGCCGACTGTAGAATCAGAGTGTGCACGCTGACACCTGGTATTACATAATATTACGAACAGGACAAACTGAGCAAAGTATTTATTCTAGTGGCATCCACTCAAAAACGTAGACATTACAAGAGAGACAAGCCACTTATCTGGATAAGCAAACCTACGACAAACAACTACAGATAACCAAAGTAAACAAAGTATTTGGAGGTCTGCAGAAAACGTATAGCAGTATCAGTAGGACCGTAGTCATCCATCTTTTGTGTCTGTTTTATTTTTCACATTACTAAAGCATAAATATCTCACAAAATATTATACACAACGAAAAAAAATATCGTAACGCCTTACCATACTCCACTGATTTATCTCCATCTTGTCCAGTGTTATACTAGAAATATACGAAAAAAAATAAAAAAAATCAATTGTGCGAAACTGCATGACACAACTCATTCCAGTTTAAATCAGTGGAGATCATCTTTTAATAACTAAATGACCTCTTGTTTCCAACGGTGTTCAACTAACAGGTGGCACACGAAGACCCTGAAGCCGATATCAGAGGTCCAAACGTCGCATAATGAAGGCGAAGTTCATACAAACCGTTCGATTCGTTTCTTCAAGCGTTTCGCGAACCTCGTGCAGCCCGTTGTGCAAGCGTTCCGGGATTTTAACTCTGCTACCACTGCACATGTACTTCCTCGCCGGCCAGAGTGGCCGAGCGGTTCTAGGCGCTAAAGTTTGGAACCGCACGAAGACTACTGTCGCAGGTTCGAATCCTGCATCGGGCATAGATGTGTGTGATGTCCTTAGTTTAGTTGGTTTAAGTAGTTCTAGAGGACTGATTACCTCAGAAGTTAAGTCCCATAGTGCTCAGAACCATTTGAACTTCCTCACGGGATTTCTGGTTAATATTATCGGTTCGTTCGGAAGGAATTGCCACATTCACTCGTTGAACATTGGAAGGAAACACGATTTGCACTTGGTAAACACTCCTGCAGCCACTGCACAGAAAGATATACACTATTCCGCAGGTTGCATTTTCACTGTGTGTGTGTGTGTGTGTGTGTGTGTGTGTGTGTGTGTGTGTGTGTGTTTTCCTTGTTTTCATGAACTTCTGGTTCCAGGAAACAGAAGGTAAACTGATTAATATACAAATAATGTGCAAAGGAATTTCCAGGAGACCTTTAAATATGAAGGACAACGGAAAATTTCGTTGTTGGGAATGGTTCAAATTGCTCTGAGCACTTTGGGACTTAACATCTGAGGTCATCAGTTCCCTAGAACTTAGAACTACTTAAACCTAACTAACCTAAGGACATCACACACATCCATGCCCGAGGCAGGATTCGAACCTGCGACCGTAGCGGTCGCTCGCGTCCAGACTGAAGCGCCTAGAACCGCTCGGCCACACCTCCCGGCCCTAAATTAATGGTACCGCCTCTTGGCATCACATCAATGACAATCACACCTCCACTGTCCCAGAATACAGTGATTATGAGAATGCCGGCGGAAGTACAAAAAATCGTGACGCCGCATTCTTCCTTGTGAACTACAGTGCTGATACGTTACAGTACCTTTTCTGGTAAGTATGCATTTCGTCAGCAATATACGGCACCGTGGTCTCATAACGGCTGGAGCGTGGGCAGACTTGCCGAAATAGGTATTTTGAAGCGATGACTCTAACTAGCAGGTGGTTTGGTGACCAGCCGGCACCTCATATGTAGGAACACACTAATCAGCTGATAGCGTAATGCGCCGGTGCCTTTGAGCGGCATACATCCACGTATTATCTCCCTCCTTATCTCCCTGCTGATGCGCGATGACCAACATTAATCTCCAACAGATGAACTCTATCCACGGTCAACATTGGTTACGCAACGCCAGATTACGCATGGAAGATTTCTGGCCTGGCCGACGCCGCTTATATCATACAAGGTTGTCAACAGCAATGCACCAGCAGGTCAAGGTGTGGTAGCTTCAGCACGAGAAGGCGCCCCCTTCGACAGTTTCGCGTCTCCAGCAAAGGCTATTAGAGCTGCAGATGACTGTGGATCATTTGTTTCTCGTGCCAGATACAGAAAAAAAAAATTGTACAAGGAACTAATTTTCAGCCGGCCGGAGTGGCCGGCCGTTTCTAGGCGCTACAGTCTGGAGCCGGGCGGCCGCTACAGTCGCAGGTTCGAATCCTGCCTCGGGCATGGATGCGTGTGACGTCCTTAGGTTAGTTAGGTTTAAGTAGTTCTATGTTCTAGGGGACTGATGACCTCAGATGTTAAGTCCCATAGTGCTCAGAGCCATTTGAACCACTGTACAAGTTGGTGATGGCCTAATAATGATGTGGACTGTATTTATTTGGAATGGACTGGGTCCTCTGGTCCAACTGAACTGTTCATTGACTGGAAATGGTCACACGGCTCCGTGTAGACCGTTTTCAGCCATTCATGGACTTCATGTTCTCAAATAGCGATCGAATGTTTATGGGTGACAATGCGCCATGTCACCGGGCCATCATTGCTCGCTAATGGTTTCAAAAACATTAAGGATAATTCGAGCAAACGATTTGACCACCCAGATTACCCGACATGAATCCTATCTAATATTTATGGGACATAATCGAGAGGTCAGTTCGTACACAAAAACCTGCAGCGGCAACACCCGCAGTTATAAAGGCAGTTTGGCTCTGTATGTCTGCAGGGGACTTCCAAGGACTTATGAGTCCACACCACGATGAGCTGCTGCACTACATCGGGCCAAAGGAGGTCCGACACGATATTAAGTGGTATCGCATGATTTTCGTGACATCAGTGAAAACTGGAGTTCCGTAACGTCAACAGCCTTATTTCACAAAACCTGGGGGGGGGGGGGGGTACGAGTTTCCGACACGTTCCATTTGTTTTGCGAGGCAGATACAACGCTGTTTCATCACCGTTTCGAAGTCTAATCCATCTGTTAAGGAAGATTCCTTGCCTCTTTGCCGATTCTAATGGCCACGTCGCTGACGGGATGTTAAATCGCGATAATCTCTCTCCCTCCCTCCAGCCCTCCATCTCTCTCTCTCTCTCTCTCTCTCTCTCTCTCTCTCTCTCTCTCTCTCTCTCTTTTTCTTTCTTCTTTTATATCAGCTACTGAGGCGACAACAGTGCGCCAACTTTTCCGCCGCTGTGGGCCATTTGGCGTCTTGTCCTCTTAGCGAAATTACTCGTGCTCTCTGTTGCTTGGGACCACGTGTCGGCAGGGCATTAAGGTACACTCACTTCATATTGCACCGCGGCGCCACCAGCTGCTATCTGACCAAGTGCCTCTTCCAATTTCCAGAGCACAATTTTTCTCCTTTATGACACGGAAGGAAGTGGACTTTCAACTGCACTTACAAGTTTGCAGACCGAAAGATGGACTTTTCCCATTGCAACAAGCACTGTATTTTTTATTTCCTATCGACAGTTCGATACCGAATTTCTTGAACCGACGGTATCCACGTCTATAAAATTGTATTCAATTCAATGGCGGTGTAAGCCTACGCATCAACGATTTCAAGTACTGTAAAGAGACATGCTTATTATTTGCTACATGCTACAGTGTAGCACGACTTTATTGGTAGTTTTGTTATGGTTTTATTAAAAAAGTTTCTGCATGACTTTATTTGAGCCGTCCTGTGTGGACGAGCGGTTCTCGGCGCTACAGTGTGGCACCGCGCGACCGCTACGGTCGCAGGTTCGAATCCTGCCTCGGGTATGGATGTGTGTGAGGTCCTTAGGTTAGTTAGGTTTAAGTAGTTCTAAGTTCTAGGGGCTGATGACCTCAGAAGTTAAGTCCCACAGTGCTCAGAGCCATTTGAACCATTTTGAACTTTATTTTACTATAATATTACTTGGATTAAATACGCGACAGTTTCTAATAATGACTTTTTTTTCTAATTTGCTGTCAAATAGCTATTAAAGCGTTCAGTCGGAAGACTTGTTAGATTTAGTTCTCCATCCTAGTCTATCCTGTTTATGCCTCTTTACTTCGGATGAACCATGTGAACCTGATTCCTGCGTTTGCCCCCCCCCCCCCTCCGCCCCACCCAACACAAACCCTTCGTTACCAAATTACTGTTCGTTGATGACTCAGAATGTGTCCTATGGACCTCCTTCTTTCATTAAAGTACTGCTACGAAGCACACTCAAAATGATTTTTAAACAAAATCAAAATGCATCTAGTTTGATGATCATTTAACAATGGCACGTACCCCCTGTCACGCCCTTCACGGTGGTCTGCAGGATACATATGTAGAGGGAAAGTGGTGTTTTTCCCATAAAAAAAATAATTTCTTTCGTTGTATAAGGTTCCTTTATAAGACAGGTCGGAAGGCGATAAGATGTATCTAATACGCAGCTCTTCGGTCCTATAAAACCGACTATTCATAGTTTTTTATTGACTGGTGGAGTGGAGGGCGACAGGGGCGTCACACATTCTGTGAATAGGCCTAAGCATATTTCACCCTAGTACAATAGCTCATCTCGTAATTTCTTCTTTTTTTCATTTTTTGGCGGGTGGGATGGTAAGGGGGGAGGGGTAGGAGTAGGAGGAGGAGGAGGAGGAGGAGGAGGAAGAGGAGTAAGAGGAAGGGAGTGCGTGTGATGGGGGATTATAGGGGCACTGACTGTGGTTTTTTAGACCTCATACGTGATATCGTGCCGAAGCAACGGAGATCGATACGGAATGCAGACACACTGTGAGATATCGCACGTAACTTCGTGCTGGGGTATGAGATATCTAATGAGTACAGAATATAGATTGAAAGTAAACCGGAGAACGACGAAAGTAATGAGAAGTAGAAAAAATAAGAACAGCGATAAACGTAACATCAGGATTGGTGATCACGAAGCAGATGAAGTTAAGGAATTCTGCTACCTAAGCAGCAAAATAACCCCCGACGTGCGGAGGAAGGAGGACATAAAAAGCAGAATACCACTGGCAAATAGGGCACTGCTGGCCAAGTGAAGTCTACTAGTACTAAACACCGGTCTTAATTTGAGGAAGAAATTTCTTAGAATGTACGTTTGGAGCACAGCATTGTATGGGAATGAAACATGGACTGTGGGAAAACGGAAAAAAAAGAGAGAATCTGAGCAACTGTGATATAGTGCCACAGCAGAATGTTGAAAATTAGGTTGACTGATAAGATAAGGAGTGAATGTTACTTTTACAATGCTGCTATTTAATAAATTACGAGATGCCCTCGGCGGTTTTTGAATCTTAGGAGGTTGTGTAGACTACTGAATAGATGTAATAACATTTTTTGTGTGGCAATTGACAGTGTTACAACGTTCTAGAACAGTCGTGATTCACATGCCACCATGCAAAAATAATGTAAGAACCAAGATATTACATAATTTTTTATCAGGTATAGCCACCTTATAGTATTCGTGCACTTTGCGGAGTAAAGTTTCCGTTCCCTCCACTGACATCCGGCCAAGTCTTCAGGCTTTTTTTTTTTCGCGCAATATGTATATCTCCAATGCTTCGTACTGGTGTGAGACAGTTTTATCAGCACCTGACAGTGTCTCAAAGGGACCCAATCGTAATTCTACATTTGGCCGGATAGTAAAAGCGTGTAATATCCACACTTGTGAAGCACTCTGGTTTGACAGTGGCCAAATGTTGGACTGCTTGTGGACGTGAGCGTAGCCATCCTCGTTGTCAAGGTTCCCGTCGACCAGGTCGAACCACCTCAAGGGGGGATCTTTATAGTGTACGGAGCACATCGTAGAACGTTCTCATCTACGCCAGCCGTCAGAGAACAAGTAGTGGACTCCTCGCAAAAGCCTATGTCATCCTGCACCACTAGTTGCAGATTAGCGGCAGGTGGACTAGACAATTACCATCTCATGCGTAGATGTCGTTCAAATCAAAAGTGTCAGCGTATGCAGTGGTCCCGATAACTAGCGTCGCACTGTGTTCTCTGATTAACCGCGATTCTGGTCTGCCCCTGACAACCATCGTCGGCAACCATGAAGGCGATCTGGGTAACGGTCTCATTCTTACAATCTTCTGGGAGAGGCATAACGGCGTTACTCCTGGCGTCTTGGTGTGGGAAGCCATCTGCAATGATTTCAGGCATCAGCAGATAGCGTATGATGGGACCCTGATGGCACCACAGCAGGTCGTGGACAACCTGCTTCCTCTCGTTCGTGTTATCTCTCATGCGACAGTATAGTGGTGTCATTTTTCAACAGGACAATGATCGCCCAAACACGGCACGTGTCTTTACGAACTGTCTGCGTGCTGTTGATGTACCCCAGTGGCCAACAAGATCCCCAAATCTATTCGTGTCTGAACGCGTAGTACCAGCTCAGATGTCATCTCCGTCCAAATGTCAGTATCCCGGATATCAAGTGCCATTTACAACAGTTGTCGCCCGCCTTGCCTCTGGAGAAGGTACAACGGCTTGATGACACCTCTCCCAACCGAGTCAGTATACACATTCAGGCTAGAGGTGTGCTCATAGTGCAGAGTTGCTTGAAAATTTGTCTCGATTTCGTAATCACTGCAGTAAAATCACTTATCCTCTCAACTTGCGAAGCTTCATTTAGTTTCCTTCTCACCTTCTGGGTGCGCCACTTTTATGACAGGCAGTTTACATGGTGTGCAAAATTTAAGGGCTAAAGTTACTTTCGCGTGATGTGTCACTGCCATCTAACACAACTCAACGGAAATTGCACCGTGCATATAAATCACTGCTACATACAAGGTGTTACAAAAATGTACGGCCAAACTTTCAGGAAACATTCCTCATACACAAAGAAAGAAAATACACTCCTGGAAATTGAAATAAGAACACCGTGAATTCATTGTCCCAGGAAGGGGAAACTTTATTGACACATTTCTGGGGTCAGATACATCACATGATCACACTGACAGAACCACAGGCACATAGACACAGGCAACAGAGCATGCACAATGTCGGCACTAGTACAGTGTATATCCACCTTTCGCACCAATGCAGGCTGCTATTCTCCCATGGAGACGATCGTAGAGATGCTGGATGTAGTCCTGTGGAACGGCTTGCCATGCCATTTCCACCTGGCGCCTCAGTTGGACCAGCGTTCGTGCTGGACGTGCAGACCGCGTGAGACGACGCTTCATCCAGTCCCAAACATGCTCAATGGGAGACAGATCCGGAGATCTTGAAACCAGGGTACTTGACTTACACCTTCTAGAGCACGTTGGGTGGCACGGGATACATGCGGACGTGTATTGTCCTGTTGGAACAGCAAGTTCCCTTGCCGGTCTAGGAATGGTAGAACGATGGGTTCGATGACGGTTTGGATGTACCGTGCACTATTCAGTGTCCCCTCGACGATCACCAGACGTTTACGGCCAGTGTAGGAGATCGCTCCCCACACCATGATGCCGGGTGTTGGCTCTGTGTGCCTCGGTCGTATGCAGTCCTGATTGTGGCGCTCACCTGCACGGCGCCAGACACGCATACGACCATCATTGGCACCAAGGCAGAAGCGACTCTCATCGCTGAAGACGACACGTCTCCATTCGTCCCTCCATTCACGCCTGTCGCGACACCACTGGAGGCGGGCTGCACGATGTTGGGGCGTGAGCGGAAGACGGCCTAACGGTGTGCGGGACCGTAGCCCAGCTTCATGGAGACGGTTGCGAATGGTCCTCGCCGATACCCCAGGAGCAACAGTGTCCCTAATTTGCTGGGAAGTGGCGGTGCGGTCCCCTACGGCACTGCGTAGAATCCTACGGTCTTGGCGTGCATCCGTGCGTCGCTGCGGTCCGGTCCCAGGTCGACCGGCACGTGCACCTTCCGTCGACCACTGGCGACAACATCGATGTACTGTGGAGACCTCACGCCCCACGTGTTGAGCAATTCGGCGGTACGTCCACCCGGCCTCCCGCATGCCCACTATACGCCCTCGCTCAAAGTCCGTCAACTGCACATACGGTTCACGTCCACGCTGTCACGGCATGCTACCAGTGTTAAAGACTGCGATGGAGCTCCGTATGCCACGGCAAACTGGCTGACACTGACGGCGGCGGTGCACAAATGCTGCGCAGCTAGCGCCATTCGACGGCCAACACCGCGGTTCCTGGTGTGTCCGCTGTGCCGTGCGTGTGATCATTGCTTGTACAGCCCTCTCGCAGTGTCCGGAGCAAGTATTGTGGGTCTGACACACCGGTGTCAATGTGTTCTTTTTTCCATTTCCAGGAGTGTATGTTATGTGGACATGTGTCCGGAAACGCGAACTTTCCATGTTAGAGCTCATTTTATTACTTCTCTTCAAATCACATTAATCATGGAATGGAAACACAACAGAACGTACCAGCGTGGCTTCAAACACTAAGTTGCAGGAAATGTTAAAAATGTCCTCCGTTAGCGAGGATACATGCATCCACTCTCCGTCACATGGAATCCCTGATACGCTGATGCAGCCCTGGAGAATGGCGTATTGTATCACAGCCGTCCACAATACGAGCATGAAGAGTCTCTACATTTGATACCGGTGTTGCGTAGACAAGAGCTTACAAATGCCCCCATAAATGAAAGTCAAGAGGGTTGAGGTCAGGAGATGGAGGCCTTGGAATTTCTCCGCCTCTACCAATCCATCGGTCACTCAATCTGTTGTTGAGAAGCGTACGAACACTTAGACTGAAATGTGCAGGAGCTCCATCGTGCATGAACCACATGTTGTGTCGTACTTGTAAAGGCACATGTTCTAGCAGCACAGGTAGATTATCCCGTATGAAATCATGATAACGTGCTCCATTGAGCGTAGGTGGACGAAACTAAAATGAGCATGGAAATTAAGCGTTTCCAGACACATGTCCACATAACATCTATTCTTTCTTTGTGTGTGAGGAATGTTTCCTAAAAGTTTGGCCGTACCTTTTTGTAACACCCTGCATAGTATAGAAGGTAACTGAAAGAAATAGGCAATGACACGAAAAGAAATGACACTTTTGTTTTACTGTGACGGACAATGCATGCTCTATGACGTGCCGGCATGTTGCTCATAAGGTTGTGGTTGCGCTTTCCATTCCTCCACCAGTGCGGTTGACAACTGCTGCATGGCCGTCGGTTCGTGTGGACTTGCTGCTATACGTCTCACCGACGCATCCCATACGCGCTCGATGAGATTCAAGTCGGGAGGACGGACAGGCCAGTCCTACCGTTTCTAGAGCAGCTCCTCATGTACTGTTCGTTGCGGTCGCTCATTCTCATCCACAAAAATTAAGCTAAGGGCGAATGCACCCCTGTCAAGACGCATTTAGGGAAGGAGGACAGAATCACAGTAATGCCCGGTGAGTGACCTTGTTGAAACATTTGCGATGGTGCATAGCAAAGAGTAAGGACTAACAAAGGGTGACGTCGCGTGCTTCTCTCGGATGAGACCAGATTCAGTCTTCGTAGTGATTCTGGACGTCCCCTCATATGGCGGGATGGAGGCACCCGGGAACATTGTCGAACATGATCGTTTTGGTTGGCCAGTTGTTATGGTGTGGGAAGGCATAATGGTTCAAATGGCTCTGAGCACTATGGGACTTAACATCTGAGGTCATCAGTCCCCTAGGACTTAGAACTACTTAAACCTAACTAACCTAAGAACATCACACACATCCATGACCAAGGAAGGATTCGAACCTGCGGCCGTAGAAGGTGCGCGGTCCCGGACTGAACCGCCTAGAACCACTCGGCCACTGCGGCCGGCGAAGGCATGAAGTTGCAACGTCGTACCGACCTCCAAATCTTTGAACACGGTACGTTCACCGGTCAACATCATTGTGACAATGTATTCCTTCCCCATTTATGTCTCTTCATGGGTGCATTCGTCCCTGACTTAATTTTTAGGGATGGCAATGTGCGACCTTATCGAACTGCGCATATGGAGAAGAGCTTCGAATGAGAGGATATTCGGAAAATGGCCTGCCCAGTCCCCTGACTTAAAACCCATCTAGCGTGAATGGCATGCATTGGGGAGACTTACTGCAACACGTTCATACGCACCAACGACCAGTCAAGAGGTGCCAGCCGCGCTGGTGGAGAAATAGACCGCCATACAGCAAGAACTCCATGTGGCCGGCACTGGAGCACGTTACATAGCATGCTCTGCCATCATACATCATATTACGAATCATGCCCCGCATTTTATTATGTCCAGTGGACCATCATAAAACGCGGTAACGTCATCTAACTATTGTGTTTGAAAAAAAAGTGTCATTTCTGTTCGCTTCATTGCGTATTTCATTCAGTTAACTTGTGTATTATACTGTAGTATTTCTTCCTATGTATGGCGCAAGTTTCATAAAGCTATGTTAGTTGGCACTGACATATCGTGCGAAAGTTACTTTCGTCCTTAATTTTGCACAGTAGTAATATATATAATTCTTGATCAGACTTCAAGAAGAATATAATAATTCGAATCCCAAAGAAAACAGGTGTTGACAGATGTGAGAATTACTGAACTATCAGTTTAATAAGCCACGGCTGCAAAATGATAACACGAATTCGTTACAGACGAATGGGAAAACTGGTAGAAGCCGACCTCGGGGAAGATCAGTTTGGATTCCGTAGAAATATGGGAACACGTGAGGCAATACTGACCCTACGACTTAAGAAAGATTAAGGAAGGGCAAACCTACGTTTCTAGCATTTGTAGACTTAGAGAAAGCTTTTGACAATGTTGACTGGAATACTCTCTTTCAAATTCTGAAGGTGGCAGGGATAAAATACAGTGAGCGAAAGGCTATTTACAATTTGTACAGAAACCAGATGGCAGTTATAAGAGTCGAGGGACATGAAAGGGAAGCAGTGGTTGGGAAGTGAGTGAGACAGGGTTGTAGCCTATCCCCGATGTTATTCAATCCGTACGTTGAGCAAGCAATAAAGGAAACAAAAGAAAAGTTCGGAGTAGATATTAAAATCCATGGAGAAGAAATAAAAACTTTGAGGTTCGCCGATGACATTGTAATTCTGTCAGAGACAGCAAAGGACTTGGATGAGCAGCTGAACGGAATGTACAGTGTCTTGAAAGGAGGATATAAGATGACCATCAACAAAAGCAAAATGAGGATAATGGAATGTAGTCGAATTAAATCGGGTGATGCTGAAGGTATTAGATTAGGTAATGAGACGCTTAAATTAGTAGATGAGTGTTGCTATTTGGGAGCAAAATAGCAGATGTTGGTCGAAGTAGAGAGGATATAAAATGTACACTGTCAGTGGCAAGGAAAGTGCTTCTGATGAAGAGAAAGTTGTTAACATCGAGTATAGATGTAAGTGTCAGAAGTCGTTTCTGAAAGTATTTGTCTGGAGTGTGGCTATCTATGGAAGTGAAACGTGGACGATAAATAGTTTGGGCAAGAAGAGAATAGAAGTGGTACAACAAAAGAATGCTGAAGATTAGGTGGGTAGATCACATAACTAGTGACGAGGTATTGAATAGAATTAGGGAGAAGAGAAATTTGTGGCACAGCTTGATTAGAAGAAAGGATCGGTTGGTAGGACACGTTCGGAGGCATCAAGGGATCACCAGTTTAGTACTGGGGGCAGCGTGGAGGGTAAAAATCGTAGAGGGAGAACAAGAGATGAATACACTAAGCAGATTCAGAAGGAATTAGGCTGCAGTAGGAACTGGGAGATGAAGAAGCTTGCACAGGATAGAGTAGCATGGAGAGCTGCATCAAACCAGTCTCTGGACTGAAGAAAACAACAACAACAGAATTCTTGATCACCTGTGAGAAATAGCCTGCATAGAATTATAAAACTATTGACGGTATACTTATTAGTAACGCATAAACAATCGTAACACGATGAGGCACACTGCGTTGCAGAACACACGAACGTAAAATTAATAATTCGGCTGCTGAATCTCTCTCCGAGTCTCCTTGTTTTTAGAAGCAAAATTGATTAGTTACTGACATTCGGAGACGATAATTGGGTAGTTTAGTGCACGGTAAACCGTTGAAGAACCTTGCTTGCATCGTGACCATGAATTGTCTCCGCTAACGTCCAAAGGAGACCACCATGTCAAGAACGCGTGCCTGATTTTGCGGTGGGATGTCAAACGGGTAATTCACTTGAAGGTCCCGAAATCTAACCAAGCCAACGGGGACAGCTCGTGCTGTCAACAGACTGACTGACAGCCAAAAGCAATAGGATCGATAGGCCTCTAGGGCAGTCGGTCCTTAAATTGAGATAGCAGACTGAAATTCTACAGAAGTTACGGAACATGTGAAGAAGCCGAGTTGGAATCTTCAAACGAAGTTGCTTGAATCTTTTTAGTCGCCCGGTTCACAGTTAATCAATATCGCTTTACTGCATTCCTTTTATGTTTTGCTAGACACTATCGTGGCTATAAGCACAAGCTGTGTAGTACTTAAATTGCAATGTTTTAAAGAAAGAGGACACTTTTTTCTGAATCCTGTTTGCTAAATTTAAGAAGACTGCATAACAATTCTGTTGCATCCATAGTATATCTGTCGTAGAAATCATGACAATAAGGTGAGTGATGTTATAGTGAGCATGAGTACTGAAGGATACATAGTCTTTATTGCTGGCTCGATATGCGAGTAGATTAGGAGAGAAAATCGCTAATATGCGTACGAAGTAATATCCGCCAAGCGCTGTACAGTGGTATCTTTGAAGAGAGGAACGCGCGTAAATGTGTAGGTGTCTCAAACCTTTAAGTACCGTGGGTGAGGAGCGTTGACACGGACGTGAGCTTCGCTTCCGTAACATCAGTAGGGGATTCCATAAAGCCAAAGTTAAAATTGCTGTATAATGAAAGAGATGAGCTTCGGTTTATACGATAGCGTGCTGTAAAGTAATGCCTCCGAATTTTTAATGCGAAAATTCTTACAGCTTCTACATCTTTATTCTTCAAGTCTACATATTTATTGCTGAGCGTAGTCACATGGAAACGAAAATATTTCTCCCAATGAGAGACCAGTTAGTTGATACAGTTAGTTGGTACCGTCACTGTAGAATGTTTGACTTTGTTGAGAAAGCCACACCCTCACCTCAGCTTGCACTGCCTTATCGCTATGAAAAGTGATGTCAAGTTCTGAAAACAGATGAAAATCGGATGGGGTCAAGTTGGGACTGTATGAAGGAAGCTGGGACTGTAGCAAGGATGATTGATGACAGTGAACCCAAGGCGTCAGATTGTCGCAAAAGACGCAGCGCTCGTGTGTGGACTAGCACTCGCATGTTGTTCTTCACGCACCAGTATAGTTACGCCACACGCCGCCGTGTTACAAGCTACAGTTCAGAGCCCTCCAGCGGAAGAGGGCTGCAAATGTGTTGACTTGGAGAATAAGGATGTACAATGTTAAAAACGTCTGTTTCATTCAAAAAGCTGTAGGAATTTTCAGACAAAAGATTCGGAGGCATCACTTTCGAGCAAGCCCTCGTATACTGTCGTATCATAAATTTGTTTCAACAAAAATAAAAAGGAAACATTAAACGATAGCTCTAGAGTATTGTTTGACTTCATAGTTTGGTAGCTGCTGACGCATATACAGTATTAACCGAAGTCTGTCAACTGAGGAGTGGGGAGACGAGAAAAATTGGACAAGCCGAACAGTCTTTAGTACGAAGGACTTCAAACGATCGAATTCCAATGGTGAATATATCAAAAACTTAGCTCATTTTATCAAAAGGGATTTGGAGCGCAGGAAACCAAAAGATGACATATTTAGAAAGGCAACACGCCGTAAATGAAAAGCGCTAACATACAACCAAGGAAGATCCAAGTCATTCGTTATCGATATTGAAATACCCGTATTCATTACGGGTGAACAAGAAGCACGAACTGCGTCCCTCTGTTGTTTGAGCAAGAGGGGAGCCCAAGCTGTATTTAAGCAGAATCATTCATCTCTTAAAAGTTTAATCTCATCAGCTTCCTCGGTAACACTTTCTCAGTAACTGGAAGTACACCCCACAGTCTGTTATGATCCACGGAACGACACGTACGAAGGCAGTGTGCTGCTGTCGCTGCTCTACCCGGATGTGGTAAGCGTATGGGACTATGCTCTATACATGATACTACACAATCTAGATGGCCTGACCGAAGAATAATATGCTTTCCGTGTAAAATTATCGTCGGTAAAGCACATGCCAGACAGATTCATTGGAAGAATCCTAAGGAAATGCAGTCCCCCCCCCCCCCCCCCCAAAAAAAAAGAAAAAAAAAAGGGAAGTAGGTTACAGTACATTTGTTCGCCTACTGCTTGAAAACTGCTCACCGGTGTGGAACCCGTACCGGATAGGGTTGATAGAAGAGATGGTGAAGATCCACTGGAGAGCAGCACGCTTCGTTAGAGTATCATTTAATAATCGCGAAAGTGTTACGGACATGATAGATAAACTCCAGTAGAAGACTCTGCAAGAGAGACGCTCAGTGGCTCGGTACGGGCTTTTCTGGAAGTTTCGAGAACATACATTCACCGTGGAGTCAAGCAGTATATTGCTCCCTCCTACGTATATCTCGCGTAGAGACCATGAGGATAAAATCAGAGAGATTAGAGCCCACACAGAGGCATACCGACAATCTTTCTTTCCACGAACAATACGAGACTGGAATAGAAGGGAAACCCGATAGAGGTATTCAAGGTAACCTCCACCACACACCGTCAGGTGGCCTACGGAGTATGGATGAACTGTATGGGACACGGTCGACACTCACCTTACAGAAACCAAGATCACCCTGTAACCTTACATGGCGATCGGAAAACACGCTTCACATCGTGCTTCCTCAGAGTACGACCAATATTGTTGATGTTCAAATGTGTGTGAAATCTTATGGGACTTAACTGCTAAGGTCATCAGTCCCTAAGCTTACACACTACTTAACCTGAATTATCCTAAGGACAAACACACACACTCATGCCCGAGGGAGGACTCGAACCTTCGCCGGGACCAGCCGCTATTGTTGAAGATACTTCCTGCACAAATAAAAAAAACGGTGTTCACCTACGCGCAACATCGTTATTCTCAACACTCCGATTTACGGTTGATCCATAGCGCATTGCGCGTCAGATCTGTTTCTCGCTGTATCCATACTGACGGAAGGTAACTAACTTTTAAGGTGGGATATCTCCGTTGAGGAACTTTCAAAGTCTGAGATGACATGAGCTCTGTGCACATTCGTCACAGTCGGACCAGCTCGAGTTTCACACCTAGCAACTGTATGCGCCATTATTGCATTGAAACTGTGCCCTTGTACAGCTGTACTCGTAGGAAGCCCCTCTGGAAAGTTTAGAGATGCAGCTGACTCGGATGAACATGGCGTGGCGCGTGCTGGCTCCGCGGAGTTCCCCAGGAGATAACTAGCGTGTGTGTGTGTGTCCTTCCCGTAATCTCTGCGAGCGCAGCGTAACCGCAACCTCAACAATGGCCCGTGTAACTGGACTCTTGATAACAGTGGTCTGCCGGCACCTGCAAACAGCGTGTCGAGGCTACGGCTTAAGTGTCGCAAAGCTGCCGTTAAACACGTCCACTTTCTTCTCAGTGAGGAACCTGCGTGTTCACGACATGCTAGGGTTAATCGAACTTCCATGTGTAAAACAGCTTCAGACGTCTGATAAATTTACAAATGGACAAATGTGTTAAATATTTGATGTTAAGCATGCGAAGCATTTATGGGCGAAGACGCACAATGGTAATTACGTTGGTTTTATTAGTTTCGGATTAAACATACATATACTAATGATAAAGCCGAAATCCATTGTAGGTATTTTCTACAACCACATTCATACTCTGCAAACCACCGCACGGTGCATGGCGAAGGGTACCTTGTACAACTACACTATGTGATCATAAGTATCCGGACACCCACAAAAACATACGTTTTTCATATCAGGTGCATTGTGCTGCCACGTACCGACAGGTAATCCATATCAGCAACCTCAGTAGTCATTAGACATCGTGAGAGAGCTGAATGAGGCGCTCCATGGAACTAAAGAACTTCGAACGTGGCCAGGTGATAGTGTGTCACTTGTGTCATACTTCTGTACGCGAGATTTCCACATTCCTGAACATCCCTAGGTCACTGTTTCCGATGTGACAGTGAAGTGGAAACGTGAAGGGACACGGACAGCACAAAAGCGTGCAAGCCGACATCCTCTGTTGACTGACAGACCGCCGACATTTGAAGAGGGTCGTAATGCGTAATAGGCAGACATCTATCCAGACCATCACACAGGAATTCCAGACTGCATCAGGACCCACTGCAAGTACTATGACAGTTAGGTGGAAGCTGAGAATAGTTGGATTTCATGGTAGAGTGGCTGCTCATAAGCCACACATCACGCCGGTAAATGCCAAACGCCGCCTCGCTTGGTGTAAGGAGCGTGAACAATGGACGACTGAACAATGGAAAAACGTTGCGTGGAGTGACTAATCACGGTACACAATGTGGCGATCCGATGGCAGGGTGTGGGTATGGCGAATGCCCGGTGAACGTCATCTGCCAGCGTGTTTAGTGCCAACAGTAAAATTCGGAGGCGGTTGTGTTAAGATGTGGTCATGTTTTTCAAGGAGGGGGCTTGCACCCCTTGTTATTTTGCGTGGCACTATCACAGCACAGGCTGTTTCCCTCTGTTGAGGAGCAATTCAGGGACGGCGATCGATCGCATCTCTCAACACGATCGAGCACCTGTTCATAATGCACGGCCTATGGCGGAGTGGTTACACGACAATAACATCCCTGCAATGGACTGGCTTGCACAGAGTCCTGACCCGAATCCTGTACAGCACTTTTGGTATGTTTTGGAACGCCGACTTCGTGCCAGTCCTCATCGACCGACATCAATACCTCTCCTCAGTGTAGCACTCCTTGAGGAATGGGCTACCATTCGCCAAGAAACCTTCGAGCACCTGACTGAACGTGTGCCTGCGAGAGTGGAAGCTGTCAAGCATAAAGGTGAGCCAACACCATACGGAATTCCAGCATTACCGATGGAGGACGCAACGAACTTGTAAGTACTTTTCAGCCAGGTGTTTGGATACTTTTCAGTGTACTAGTCATTTGCTCTCCTGTTCCCCTCGCGAATAGAGCGAGGGGAAAACAACTGTCTCAATGTCTCCGTATGTGTCCAACTTCTCGCATATTATGTTCAAGGTACTTAGGTGAAATGAACGTTGGCATAAGAAGAATCGTTCCACAGCTGGCCTCAAATGCCGGTTTTCTATATTTACGCAATAATGCCTCGCGGAAAGGGCATTGACTTCCCTACAAGGATTCTCATTTGAGTTCACGAAGGAGCTCGGTAATACTTACGTACTGATTGAACCTACCGGTAACAAATGTAGCAGTTCCCCCTCTGAATTGATTCAGTGTCTGCATTTAATCGGAACTGGTGAGGATTCCAAACACGCTTACATGACCTAGACTTTCCCAAAACTCTCCCAATAAAACGAAGTAGAGCATTCGCTTTCCCTAATTCCACAACTACAGTAGTATCTGTGGAAACGGGCCGCAGTAAAAGTTCAGTAATATAGTAATAATAAATTTAAATGGCCTTCTCGATGCCGAAGTTGTACTGAATCAGCCATGAGCATTTAGTCTAAAATTAACTGTTTTCCTTCCATAATTTTGTGGTGCTGCATGCGAGGAAATATTTAGAAAAGGTTTGAAATTATGCTTAAAGTTTCTGACTTCCTGTCAGGAAAAACTCTGCGCCAGACGGGGACTTGAACCCGGTTCGAGTCACGGTCCGGCACACAGTTTTTTAATCTGCCAGGAAGTTTCAAATCAGCGCACGCTGCGCTGTGGAGTAGAAATTTATTCCGGATGCTTAAAGTTTTTTGGAAGTCGCTAAGAGGACTCATTATCGAACACTGGATGAGTATATTCTCGGTAATTTCCCCACCGTTTTAAGGAAAGCAAGTTTTTCACGCATCTCAATGCTTGTGACGTCGTACCTCCTAAACAATGTGTCGCACAGTGATATAATTTAGCTGGTACATTCAGCGGTATATGTTGATATTGTATGCAAAATGTGTTGCGAATAGAGTTAGTAGTAAAGAAATACTAAACTAAAACGTCATTCCTGATTGTGGGGTTTTACTGCTTTAACAGCGAAAATGTAGTAACAGATAAACTCTTGCCCTTTCAATGTTTTGTTTCGGACGTTAACGACTTTCAGCAAACTGTACATGTAATTTCAAACCGGTTCGATATGTTTTCTCGCTAAGTGTTGTCATTTCAAATTCTGAGAGAATATAGTCTGCCTAATTTGCGCAGCCTCGAGGCACTATACCTTTAATAATTGACTTAGTGTGTAGACCTTTTGACATAAGATTATATCTCTTAATGAGTATATTATCACAGCACTTTAAATTTTTTTAAGAAAGGTCAATAATTTTATGAAGTACTGTCATCAAATTTTTTTGCCTAGGGAGATATAGATATGCAATCCGCAACTGGAACTGGGCGAGCATTTCAGCCACGTCTGTGACCTCAGTGACATCCAGAATATAAAATTTTATATCCAGGATATAAAATTCAATCAATTAGTTTAACACTGCAGTGACGTCAAAGGTCAGACTGCATGACGTGACTGGCAAAGCGAAATGTGTTACAGTAGTATAAAACGTGAAGGTGAGCATAGAATAACTGAATCAACTACATCTACATCGCTTCTCCGCAAGCCATAGTATCTGTGTGGCGGACGATACACAGGGTGCAAAAAAATATTCAAATGTGTGTGAAATCTTATGGGCCTTAACTGCTAAGGTCACCAGTCCCTAAGCTTACACACTACTTAACCTAAATTATCCTAAGGACAAATACACACACACGCACACACATATGCCCGAGGGAGAATTCGATCCTCCGCCTTAATCAGCCGCACAGTCCATGACTGCAGCGCCCAAGACCGCTCGGCTAATCCAGCGCGGCCACACAGGGTGCCTCTCCCAAGAATCGTCAGGTTTTTCTCTGGTGTTTCGGCAGATATTTGAAACTTTGTTTATGGAATGCGTAATTGGCCCAAACAAGTACTGCACATCACAGGTTTCATGAGACGCCTAGTGTCAACGGAAAGCATCTGTTTGCTCACCGTCACAAGCGAAATTATTTTTAACGCGGAATTTGACGGCCTCATTCGATACAGCGGTCCCAAATTAGTCTAGCCGCTCTAGCATTAGACTAATTTGGGACCGCTCTATCGAATGAGCACGTAAAATTCCGATTTAAAAATAATTTTGTTTGTGACGGGATACAAACCGACGTCTTCGATCAAACTAGATGCTGTATGAAAGAGGTGAGAAGCAATATTTGTTTGCACGGACTTCAGCTGCACATAGCAAAATTGAAATTGCAAAGAGCTACCTAAATACTGGAGAAAATGCACCTGGCAACTCGTGGGTGAGACACTCATTACGGTGTACCTATGATTTCCTCCCTCCCTTTTCCGTTCGCGTATGTTACTCGAAGGATTGTTTTATAATTCTGAATGAGTCCAGTTTCTCCAATTTTAGCTCAGTGCTCTTTAAAAAGAGATAGATTTTAAAAGATATACCCCTTTTGTGAGTACGGAACGCCCCGGTGAACATCATTTGGATCCTACCGTTTCCTACTGCAATCTGTTGTGCACTTCTGTGTGACTCAGGCTGACTAAACAAACAATAATTTAAGATAATCAAGTAATTTATTTTTCGCTCCACAGTGCTTCCGTTTTATCATTTCTGGTGTGATGGGTAGTTACAATGTCGAGCTTCCTAGGTTAGAGATATCTTCCATTGGACGTCCAAAGCAAGCTTTGTGCAAAACTGAGAAAAATTAAGTTAAAAAAAATCTTATGAAATCTTCTCGGGTTTTCAGTGGAAAGTCTTGAAGCAACGTTTCAGCGAGTTTCCTGCTCGTGATCTTCAAGTGAGGTAGTAAAATTGAGTGCTTATGGAATATCTTCTCAGATATGTGACTGGATTCGTGATTTCTTATCAGAAAGGTCACAGTTCGTAGTAATTGACGGAAAGCCATTGAGTAAGACAGAAGTGATTTCTGGCGTTCCCCAAGGTAGTGTTATAGGCCCTATGCTGTTCCTTATCTACATAAACGATTTGGGAGACAATCTGAGCAGCCGTCTTAGGTTTCCAGATGACGATGTCGTATGTGGAGTAGTAAAGTCATCAAAAGATCAAAACAAATTGCAAAACGATTTAGAAAAGATATCTATATGGTGCGAAAACTGGCAATAGATCCTAAATAACGAAAGTGCTAAAAGGGACTCGCTGAACTCAGGGTTACACGATAAATCAGTCATATATAAAGGCGGTAAATTTAACGAAATACCTAGGAATTACAATTACGGACTATTCAATTGGAAGGATCACACAGAAAATGTTGTGGGAAAGGGTAACCAAAGACTGTGTTTTACTTGCAAGACACTTAGAGAATGTAACATACGTATCTACTACATTTGTCCTTCCTCTTTTAGAATACCGCTGCGCGGTGTGATATCCTTACCAGATAGGATTGACGGAGTACATCGAAAAAGTTCAAAGAAGGGCAGCACGTTTTGTATTATCGCGAAATAGAGGAGAGAGTGCCACTGAAATGATACAGGATTTGGGGTGGACATAATTAAAACAAAGGCGTTTTTCGTTGCGGAACCATCTTCTCACGAAATTCCAGTCACCAACTTTCTCCTCCGAATGCGGAAATACACTCCTGGAAATTGAAAAAAGAACACATTGACACCAGTGTGTCAGACCCACCATTCTTGCTGCGGACACTGCGAGAGGGCTGTACAAGCAATGATCACACGCACGGCACAGCGGACACACCAGGAACCGCGGTGTTGGCCATCAAATGGCGCTAGCTGCGCAGCATTTGTGCACCGCCGCCGTCAGTGTCAGCCAGTTTGCCGTGGCATACGGAGCTCCATCGCAGTCTTTAACACTGGTACCATGCCGCGACAGCGTGGACGTGAACCGTATGTGCAGTTGACGGACTTTGAGCGAGGGCGTATAGTGGGCATGCAGGAGGCCGGGTGGACGTACCGCCGAATTGCTCAACACGTGGGGCGTGAGGTCTCCACAGAACATCGATGTTGGCGCCAGTGGTCGGAGGAAGGTGCACGTGCCCGTCGACCTGGGACCGGACCGCAGCGACGCACGGATGCACGCCAAGACCGTAGGATCCTACGCAGTGCCGTAGGGGACCGCACCGCCACTTCCCAGCAAATTAGGGACACTGTTGCTCCTGGGGTATCGGCGAGGACCATTCGCAACCGTCTCCATGAAGCTGGGCTACGGTCCCGCACACCGTTAGGCCGTCTTCCGCTCACGCCCCAACATAGTGCAGCCCGCCTCCAGTGGTGTCGCGACAGGCGTGAATGGAGGGACGAATGGAGACGTGTCGTCTTCAGCGATGAGAGTCGCTTCTGCCTTGGTGCCAATGATGGTCGTATGCGTGTTTGGCGCCGTGCAGGTGAGCGCCACAATCAGCACTGCATACGACCGAGGCACACAGGGCCAACACCCGGCATCATGGTGTGGGGAGCGATCTCCTACACTGGCCGTACACCTCTGGTGATCGTCGAGGGGACACTGAATAGTGCACGGTACATCCAAATCGTCATCGAACCCATCGTTCTACCATTCCTAGACCGGCAAGGGAACTTGCTGTTCCAACAGGACAATGCACGTCCGCATGTATCCCGTGCCACCCAAAGTGCTCTAGAAGGTGTAAGTCAACTACCCTGGCCAGCAAGATCTCCGGATCTGTCCCCCATTGAGCATGTTTGGGACTGGATGAAGCGTCGTCTCACGCGGTCTGCACGTCCAGCACGAACGCTGGTCCAAATGAAGTGCCAGGTGGAAATGGCATGGCAAGCCGTTCCACAGGACTACATCCAGCATCTCTACGATCGTCTCCATGGGAGAATAGCAACCTGCATTGCTGCGAAAGGTGGATATACACTGTACTAGTGCCGACATTGTGCATGCTCTGTTGCCTGTGTCTATGTGCCTGTGGTTCTGTCAGTGTGATCATGTGATGTATCTGACCCCACGAATGTGTCAATAAAGTTTCCCCTTCCTGGGACAATGAATTCACGGTGTTCTTATTTCAATTTCCAGGAGTGTATTTTGTTGAAGCTAGACTACTCCGGGAGATACGATTACCATGATAAAATAGGGAATTCAGAGCTCGTACGGAAAGATATAGGTGTTCGTTCTTTCCGTGCGCTGTACGAGATCGGAATAATAGAGAACTGTGAAGGCGGTTCGATGGACCCTCTCCAAAAATGGTTCAAATGGCTCTGAGCACTATGGGACTTAAATGCTGAGGTCATCAGTCCCCTAGAACTACTTAAATCTAACTAACCTAAGGACGTCACACACATCCATGCCCGAGGCAGGATTCGAACCTGCGACCGTACCGGTCGCGCGGTTCCGGACTGTAGCGCCTAGAACCGCTCGGCCACCTCGGTCGGCGACCCTCTCCCAGAGACTTAAATGTGATTTGAAGAGTTGCCATGTAGTAGTAGATATAGATGTAGAAGTGCAACAATTTCGCCCGAAAATATCACATGGGCAAGTAGTCGAAACATTGCCTAAAGATTATGCTACCACTTACTTAACAAACGAAGGAGAATTTGTCAAATGAATTCGTCGAGAAAGTCATTTTGTTTATACTAAATCTGGACGATCATACCATTCAATTTCCTTCGTTTTATTGCAAATGAAACATATCAGAAGTGGGGAGAACAGAGTCAAGCCGGCCGCTGTGGCCAAGCGGTTCTAGGCGCTACAGTATGGCGCCGCGCGACCGCTACGGTCGCAGGTTCGAATCCTGCCTCGGGCATGGATGTGTGTGATGTCCTTAGGTTAGTTAGGTTTAATAAATTCTAAGTTCTAGGCGACTGATGACCTCAGAAGTTAAGTCCCATAGTGCTCAGAACCATTTGAACCCATAGTGCTCAGAGCCAGAACCGAGTAAAAAATCTTGTTGATCGGTGTGATCCTCGTGTTTATTCCTGGTAGATGGCGGGTGCCGGTTGCTGTTGAGTTGCACAAAAGCACAATAAACTGTCCCTGATGTACTGCAAAAACTTTGTGGAGGAGAATTCTAATACACGCATCGTTTCCTGATTTCCCGACGCTGACGCCAGACTTCTTTTTGCATACCATTCTCTGTTCAAATATTAACGCCAGACTTCATTTTGCATTCCATTCTCTGTTCAAATATTAGACGAATCATCAGAATAACATTTCACCTCCACTACACCTCACCGCGGCTTGCAAATATTTTGAACGCGGACAGATCTAACCCTGATCAAAGTACATAGAGCAGAAACACTGCTTCGCTATAGTAATCTGTAGATGGACGGCGATGCACTTGTCTTATTCTTTCCACACATTGACATTATCTGAACTGCTGTTCCTTACAGAACTGCTACCACATACTTGCTATCGACAGTCAGACTCCGTTTTCTTGCATATACAAAAATAAATATATCAAATAAAATCATTATAAGTGCATTACTGGTATTTTATTACGAAGGAAACGGCACTACGATTTATGCGGCATCCCTCCGCGTAGACCAGAGATAAAACACGTCCGGACAGTATCCCAGAGCAGTTGAAGGCGTCATCGCTCCTTTGTAAACACTGACAGCCACGAGATGAATCGACTGGTGAAGCGCAGACAGTATAAAGAACACCTGACTAGCGAGAGATAAACGCCCGTTCCAAAGGTCGGCCACGACCGGCGAGGGCCACCACTATCCGTCTGTTGATGGCATGCATGGCCGCTGTTCTGTTTGGAACGCGGACTTCAAAGGCGTGCCGTGGCTCGAGCCAGCCCGCGGTTCTGCAAGACAGGCCGTCTCCTCGCCCACGTTAATGTCAACAGCGGCCGGTACCTGCTGTCTACCAGGAAGAAACACAAGGATCACACCGATCAACACGAGTTCTGTGACTCTGTTCTCCCTACTTATAACTGGTTTCAGCGGTCCTAAAACGAAGGAAAACCAATGATATAATCATCCAGATTTGATTTAAAAGATATCAGAATGTAGACTTTCCCGACGAATTCCACTAATTCATTTCGGGTTATGAGCTGAATGGCAGGTTCGTCCTGAACCAACGTCTGGACGACTTTCGTATTCGGCATCTTCAGGGGAAATTGTTGAACTTCACCTGAAGATAACGAGAAGGAAACTCACTGAAACGCAGCTTCAAGACGACGCTGCTATTCGACTGATAATCAGAGAAGATTTAATCAGATTTTAAAAAAAGAAACTTTTTTTGATTTTTCCACAGAACCTGCTTTGGACGTCCGACGAAAGATATCTCTAGCCTAGGAAGCTTTATAATTTCCTGCTACATCAGAAACGACTTACTAGAACCACTGCGAAGCTAAATATAGATTCTGATGGTGTAATTTTATGAGTAAATTCGTGTTTATGGGAACTTATTGTGATTTTACCCATAAGGTTAAATTATATTTATCTTTAATTATGAATGCACGGCTTTAATATGCTTTTAACTGAACCTGCTTTAGCTTTCAAAGTGGTATAAAGCATCGTGTGTATGGACTAAAACACCGGATACTGCTTAAATAATTTGAAAAGGGGTGGTTCACACTTTTGTCTTTCCCATTGCGCCACTTGACACAGAGAAATAACTTGAAGTGAAGCACTTGTTCAACGGAAGCATGTAAATGAACCCAGGTGGCGTATTTAAGAAGTGGATATGACGTTTTTAAGGATTATTCCGGTGCTCACCTAGTGCGATTTGGAGAAAGCACTAAGATTTAAAAGATACAGACGAGACTTGTGAACAATGAATTAACATTTGACTCTTAGTGCGACGTATTGATGATGGTACACACTGACTTTCGGAGTGTAGAAAGCGCACTCATAAAGACGTGTATTTTCAGACTACCACTTGTCAGACCCCAAACAGCACGCAGAATGGGCGTTCTCAAGACCTTGATTCTCCGAGCCCATACCACCATAGATGCAAACAACCAGTGGACGGAACTGCAACACTTCCAAATTGTGTTCCTGGAAATCAGATATTCGTCTCGTCAGATACAGAGACGGCGCTACGGACATACGAACGACAGGTTGAATAGTAGAGGCCTCCCAAGTTGTTTGGCAACTCACCTGCCATAAATTCAGGACTATAACACGAAACTAGGCGGATACTGCACCCGGACGCAAGACTCGGGTCGAAGTATCGAGACAAAAGTTTACAAACATCTAGCAAAAAATGGTTCAAATGGCTCTAAGCACTATGGGACTTAACATCTGAGGTCATCAGTCCCCTAGACTTAGAACTAATTAAACCTAACTAACCTAAGGACATCACACACATCCACGCCAGAGGCAGGATACCAACCTGCGGCCGCAGCAGCAGTGCGGTTCCGGACTGAAGCGCCTAGAACCGCTCGGCCACATCTCCCGGCAATCATCTAGCACTTCTCTCGAAATTTCATGACACCGTGAATATTTCAAGTAATGAAATTACTTCTGATATCTAACTTCAGCTGCCAAACTACAACAAAATCATAGTGATCATGGTAATTTACTCATTCTGTTAGCACTAGTACAAAATTAAATGTATCTACTAGGACGTGGCCGCTTCTATAGTGTGCTGGTTACCGTCACTGACTACTAATGTCGAAGTCCATTGTTCGATCATCTCAGAATTTTCTGCGGGGGGTAAGGTCTGGAAGGGGTTACATTCAGTCCCGTGAGACCAAATGAGAAACCCTCTGCCGAAATTAGCGGCGTAATGTACCCGCGAGCCACCGAGGTAGTGTCGAAAAGAAAAGCTTGCACCAGGGAAGTAGCAAGATGTGATGTGGTAGTGACAAGACACAAACCGGATAATGCAAAACAGTGCTTATCTTGTTTTCATCGCGCGTTATCTCATCCAGATACCAACTTCTAAGATACGTGACGTACTGAATCGAACGAAACAAGGTCGAAGGCAAGCTCACAACGATGCGGAAGAGCAGAACTTTTTATTGTTTACTTAGGCCGGAAGAAATGCACTTGTGACAAGCCAGAAAGGTTTCGAGAGGTTGCCGAGCCAGAGATAGCAGAATTTCTGGGCCTCACTCCCACAAGTATTCAGCTGGTATCCAAAGAGTTCTAGAGAACGTCACACAGCGCATGAGATTCCCTGCGACACTGCTTTCGCTCGCCTTCGTCTCACCCGTTGAACTATACAGTAGCCCGAGCGAGGTGGCGCAGTGGTTAGCACACTGGACTCGCCAATCGGGAGGACGGCGGTTCAAACATGCGGCTGGCCATCCTGATTTATGTTTTCTGTGGTTTTCCTAAAGTGCGTCAGGCAGATGCCGGGATGGTTCCTTTGAAAGGGCACGGCCGACTTCCTTCTCCATCCTTCCCTAATCTGCTGTGACCGATGACCTGACCGATGACCTCGCTGTATGGTCCGGACCACCAAATCAACCAACCGATCAACTATACAATACTATGTGGAGTGCTTGGGTGGTTTGGTAAGTCCGGTAAAAAGGAATAAAACATGTTGCTTTCGTAAAGAGTTCGCCTTACTACTGACATAGTCTCCTTTGAGGGATGTACACTTGGCCCAGCGATCAAAAAAATGGCTCTGAGCACTATGGGACTTAACTGCTGTCCTGACTAACCTAAGGACATCACACACATCCATGCCCGAAGCAGGATTCGAACCTGCGACCGTAGCAGTCACGCGGTTCCGGACTGTAGCGCCTAAAACCACTCGGCCACTCCGGCCGGCGCCCAGCGATCCTCCAGCTGCTTCATTCCACCGGAAAAATAGGTTCTATCACACTCTGCAAAATACTCATTGACTACAACTATCATTTCTTCATTTGACGAAAATTTCATCGTAGGCCTAGCAAGTTAGAGTTTTGAGTTAAGGAACAGGAGGAAGTCATTTGAATGCAAGTGTGGTGACTGGGGTGGATGAGTTCATGCACTTTTGCCATTTACCGTTGATTTGTAGGACGATGCATTATTCTGGTGAAAGAGCACTTTCTTGGTGCCAACCTTAGTCTTCTTTTAGCCATCGCAAGTTTAAAAACGATTCAACAATGAAGAACAGTAGGGTTCAGTTATGGTTCTATTGTTTTCAAAATAATCTATGAGGGTTATTCCTTGAGAATCACAAAAACCAGAGGCTACCACTTTACCAGCTGACAAAGTGGTCTTTGCTTTCTTCGGTGTACTTTCACTAGCCTTAGTCGATTGCTTTGACTGCCGATTTGACTACGGTGTGCAAGGATGTATCCACGTTTCATCAAGTCACAAATTGGCGCAAAAAGTCTTGTGCATTGCGGCCAAACATCGCCAGACATTGTGTTAAAATGCTGTGCCGAATGTGCTTTTGGTGGTCTGTGAGCAATCGCGGCACCCACCTCGCAGACAGCTTCTACACAGCCAATTCTCCGCGCAGGGTACTATGCATTCGCTCAGCTGAGCCCTCCACTATCTCAACGATCTCACGAATTTTTATTCGGCTGTCTTGCTGGATTTTGTCAATGGTTTCCTTTGTGGCGGCCTCAGCTGGACAGCCAGAGCGTGGTTCGTCTTCTGTGCTTGTCCGACCACGTTGAAATTCATCACTCCAAAGTAAATGATCTTTAACGATGGTGCAGAGTTCGTGTGTACTTGATCGAGATCTGCTTTGATTTGTGCGGAGTCAAAAGGAAAATTTTTAGTTACACCACGAAATTTGGTTTCCTCCATTTTTAATCACAGTTGACACACTGACAAATTCAGATGACTGTCAACAATGAACTGCACGCTGCACATTGCAAAAATTCTTTACACGATCCTTGGAATAAGCAAGCTTACCAACCAGGAAGGCGCAACAAAAATGTTCCATTATTCCACGGTCATTTACGAGATTTATCAAACCACCGTCGAATATAGTGTGTTCCATTTGTACTGACCTCCCCAAGTAAGATTTTGTCCAGGAGTAAAATAAGGGAAGTTTCAAGTAAATGATTTGCTACCAGGAGGACATTAACCAGCATGATTGCCTTTCTTGTAACTTTGCTCAGGACGATGTTAAGAACAACACTTTTTTTTAAAATAGCACCGATGTATTCTTTATTCCTCTCCTCAAGACCTGTTCAAAAACCTATCGCCTTGTACTTTTCCCCTCAACATGACGTTATTAAAAACGTAACACAAAACTGACTTTGACTCTCCTGTGCTAGAGCACAGTGCAGGTATTGGGGGAACCGCAAATGTCCATCTGCTGGAGTTGGCAGTAAAGAGTGGACACAAGGAGGCAAATGCACATCGGTAGTTCAGTCAACAGTCTCCACTTCGAGGTTTGTGTGAGTCTAATATACATCAACGAGGAGAATGTAGAAATGCTACTCTTCTATGGAGAATGAAAGTTAGCACAAAGAAAACTGCAATAATGTTTTTTCCCAACAAAACAGATACGTGTAGTACATTATTGGGCACTTTTAAACTGACCTCCATTAAAAACTGCTTCTTCATTATTTTTATTTTATTTTCAACTTGGACGAGTCACTTTACCCCCGGTACCTGCTCTGTGTGCTAGTACAAGAGAGTCAAAGTAAATTTTGTGTTACGTCTTTAATAACATCATGTTTATGTGGAAGGTATCAAACAAAAAAGACAAGGTGCTATTTAAAAAAAAAGACGTATTCCTTTTCATATCTTCCTAAAAACCAAATGGAAAGAAAGCAAATCAAATCGCCGGCCGGTGTGGCCGAGCGGTTCTAGGCGCTTCAGTCAGCATCCACGAGACCGCTACGGCCGCAGGTTCAAATCCTGCCTCGGGCATGGATGTGTGTGATGTCCTTAGGTTAGTTAGGTTTCAGTAGTTCTAAGTTATAGCAGACTGATGACCTTAGAAGTTAAGTCCCATAGTGCTCAGAGCCATTTGAACCAACCAATCATATCTGTTCATGTCCTCCAGGTAGCTAAACAACATTTGCTTGACAGCTTTTTATTTTGATTTTGCACACAAAGTTACAAGTATTTAGGGTTTTGGGTGATCAAGACAAAACGCACACCTTATATATATATATATATATATATATATATATATATATATATATATATATATATATATATATATATATATATATGCTGGCCAGACACAGTCAGAAAAGCTTGTAAAGGTGTTGCAGGGCAGATAATGGTTAGGAATAATTGATAATATAAAAATCTCGATACGGTGGGCCTTTTCGAGCTTTTTAGCACTGAAGTTAGCCAATCAAATCGCCACGCACGGAAATTCAAGCAGCCTGCTAGAGGCGGTGTAGGCAAACATGTCTTTCATTTGGTTTCTTCAGAGAAAAACGTAGCTTTTGCTCACCTAGCTGGAATGTACCACTTCCGATAAAGGCATATTTTAATTGATAATGAGCGCCCCCAGCAAGTTGTAAATCACGGACCCACAGGCGTCTATGCAGCAACGCATTTTAGCGCATGCATGTGCTTCAATTTCCGCGCACAGCTTCAATGCTTAATAGCTCGGAAACGGCGCAACGTATCTAATTTTTGATGAATTATTTCTTAGCACGACCTGCTCAGCAACAACGTTAGAGGCTATTTCATACTGTTTCTGGCTACCCGGTATACAGGTGCAGATGAAAACACAAGACGCCGGTTACCGTGATTCTCCTGGAAATACGTTCGGGAAGATCTGTTTTAAATGCTGGATTTCATGCCGATGTCCCCAGATTGAAAGCTATCAAGACAACCTTGCTCGGCACTAAATTCAAGGAAGAAATACACGAGCTTACCTGGTAGGTCGACCTGCGTTCAAACAGGGGAGGGGCGTTCGCTCGTTGTAGTGCCGCAGCGCCACAGTCCGTTACCGCTAGATAGTGGAAAATAATTGGAACAGATTGCTAACGCAGAGGGCACGCAGGGGTTAGACGGCCGCGGCAAAGAGAACTGGCTGGAACCAGCTCGCCCGTGGCTCGCGACTAGGCGCCAACAAGGGAGGCTCTAACGAGTGGCGGCGCTACGGGGGCCTGCCTTCCTGGAAGACCACATCATACTCCGCTCCACTCTGTGTCACGCCTGGGAAGCACGAGATTCCCTACCGGCCCCTTGCACCCCTCCTCCCTCCACAACGCCTCACGCCCTACCTAACACACACAGCCTGTCGGATTAATATTGAAAAAAGGCAAAGGAAAACCGGTGTGGGTGTGGTTGTGTATGTATGTATGTGTGTGTGTGTGTGTGTGTGTGTGTGTGTGTGTGAGAGAGAGAGAGAGAGAGAGAGAGAGAGAGAGAGAGAGGGAGAGAAAGAGAGAGAGTGGGTCTTCCATTCTGTGGAGCAAATTTAAGCAAAATTGGATGCATACCAGCTGTACAGAAAGCAGGCTGCAGTTGAAGTACGTGAAAGACAAGCAGTGGTCGAGGAAGGAATGAATCAAGGTTATATAGCATATCCCCAATGTTATTTACTCTGTGCATTGTGAAAACAGGAAAGAAAACCATAGAGAAATTTGGAAAGGGAATTAGAGGTCACTGAGAAGAAACGGAAACTTGGAGGTTGCCATTGTCATTGCAATTCGGCCAGAGATGGCAAAGTAGTTGGACGGATGGAGTGGTTAGTGTCTTGAAGAGAGTTTGAAAAATGAATATCAACGAAGGTAAAACAATGGTAACGGAGAGTAGCTGACGTTAATCAGCCGAAGCTGACTCAATTAGATTAGGAAATGACACACGAAAAGTAGTCGATGGATAGGTAGGCAAAATAAATGAAGGCCGAAGTAGATGGTGGTGGTTAGTGTTTAACGTCCCGTCGACAACGAGGTCAGTAGAGACGGAGCACAAGCTCGGGTTAGGGAAGGATGGGGAAGGAAATCGGCCGTGCCCTTTCAAAGGAAGCAACCGGGCATTTGCCTGAAATGATTTAGGGAAATCACGGAAAACCTAAATCAGGATGGCCGGAGACGGGATTGAACCGTCGGCCGAAGTAGAGAAGACATAAAATGTAGACAGGCAAAACTACGAAATGCAATTCTAAAAAAATGAGGGATTTGTTAATACCTAACATAAATATAAGCATTAAAAAGTCTTTTTTCTGGAGTTATTTGTCTCGAGTGTAGCCTTGTACGGATGTGAAATCTTGTACGGAAGTGAAACCTATTTGGTACTAAGCCTTCCCCTGTCTATGGAACTATTACACGCAACAGACCTGATATTCTGTTTGGAAATTCAAATGGTTCCAAGCACTACGGGACTTAACACCTAAGGTCATCGGTCCCCTAGACTTAGAAGTACTTAAATCTAACTAACCTAAGGACATCACTCTCATCCATGCCCGAGGCAGGATTCGAACCTGCGACCGTAACAGCAGCGTGGTTCCGCAATGAAGCGCCCAGAACCGCTCGGCCACAGCGGCCGGCATTCTGTTTGCATATTCTGGTTTTGATGCATTTATAATTTCCTCCACCACTTCTCATTCCAGCGTCAAGTCAACTACCCATGCGTGCCATAGCAGATGGTCCACCACATTATCTCTTCATCTTGTAACGATTTTCGAATAACTTTTTCGCCGCCCATTCTTTCTACCATTTCTCATTTCGTACTTCACCTGTCCACATTACTTTTAAACCGTTCTGTGGCATAATGTATCAAAACATCGCACTTTCACGCTTTCCAGATTGTCTATGTATCACACTTCCCTTACACAGACTTCTGAGCTCTGGACGTACTTCTTCCTCCTTAGTTTCGAATCAATATATGAGAGTAATAGAGTATTTTGTGGAAAAAAAAGTTAGCTCGTAATCGCCAATCTACTTATGACGGTGTCCTTGGATCGGCCATTGCGTGTAATCTTAATTCCCAAATTGGATTTCCTTTCACTTCTTCAGATATTACAGACGGAAGGTACTTTCACTTGTTATGCTACTACCTCTTCCTCATATTTGATGATAAGCAGTTTGCTATCCTTCCTTGTACTTCGCCTCATCATTTTTGTCTCCGAAAAATAAGTGACAACGGTGACAGTGCAGAGGTATTAATATGCAGTCTGACAATAGGAAGTGAAAATATAAATACCGGGTGATCAAAAAGTCAGTATAAATTTGAAAACTTGATAAACTACGGAGTAATGTAAATAGAGAGGTAAAAATTGACACACATGCTTGGAATGACATGGGGTTTTATTAGAATAAAAAGTAGTTCTAGACGCGTGAAAGACCTCTTGCGCGCGTCGTTTGGTGATGATCGTGTGCTCAGCCGCCACTTTCGTCATGCTTGGCCTCCCAGGTCCCCAGACCTCAGTCCGTGCGATTATTGGCTTTGGGGTTACCTGAAGTCGCAAGTGTATCGTGATCGACCGACATCTCTAGGGATGCTGAAAGACAACATCCGACACCAATGCCTTACCATAAAAATAACTATGGACATGCTTTACAGTGCCGTTCACAACATTATTCCTCGACTACAGCTATTGTTGAGGAATGATAGTGGACATATTGAGCATTTACTGTAAAGAACATCATCTTTGCTTCGTCTTACTTTCTTACGCTAATTAGTGCTATTCTGATCAGATGAAGCGCCATCTGTCGGACATTTTTTGAACGTTTGTATTGTTTTGGTTCTAATAAAACTCCATGTCATTCCAAGCATGTGTGTCAATTTGTACCTCTCTATCTACATTATTCCGTGATTTATACAGTTTTCAAATTTATACTGACTTTTTGATCACCCGGTATATTAATATTTGCATATATTACAAAGTTATCCGCCACGTTTTTCTGTCTGTATGTGAAGGCTAATCTCAGGAACTACTGTAGGGATTTTGGTGCAGTTTTCATCTCGTAGACAGACTGATTCACGAGGAAGGTTTGTGTGTCTAGTTTATTACTGCAACGTCAGATACGTCGGGCTTGGCTAAATCATACACTCG